>NC_073409.1:577500-670000 GCF_028641065.1 Leucoraja erinaceus | reverse complement strand
ATTTCACCAAAGTTAAAATGAGCGTAGATCCCCCCTCACGTGACCGAAAAATTTAACTGGAGGACATATGTCACTTCGGTACATGTTAGTGAATGGGGAAACACGCACTTTCACACTCGTTAAAAACATGGAAAACGGCCGATTTTTGAGCTGAAATTTTCTGTGCTAGTCGGGGTGACCGTGAAGCACAGCAACCTAAATTTTCAGGCAAAAAAAAAGATAGAAACTAAGGTAATTACAAGAGGGAACTGAAGGTGGAAAAACAGCGGAAGTGAACAGCCGACATTTGCCGTGGAGATTTAAAGGTCCAAAATATTGTGAATTATCGCTTTTGCTCGCTGAATTTCATCAAAAGTAAGGCATTATTGACTTACTGTTGATGAAATGCAGCGAGCAAACGCGATAATTCCCAATATTTTGGACCTTTAAATCTCCACGGCAAATGTCCCGACTAGCACAGAAAATGTCAGCAAAAAAATCGGCCGTTTTCCATGTTTTTAACGGGTGTGAAAGTGCGCGTTTCCCCATTCACTAGCATGTACCGAAGTGACATATGTCCTCCAGTTAAATTTTTCAGTCACGTGAGGGGGGATCTACACTCATTTTAACTTTGGTGAAATCACCCTATTCCTTTGCTCCATAGATGCTGCCTCACCCGCTGAGTTTCTCCAGCATTTTTCGATTTTTCCAGCATCTGCAGTTCTTTCTTGAACAATAAGAGAGTCATTTATCTGTTCGTTTTCCACAAGTGTTTGTGGAGTCTGGACCCGTGTGGCCCCGTAACTGCACCTCAAACACTCCACTGGTTACAAGCCCTTGGGGCAGCTAGGGGTCGTGGAGGATGCTATATAAATGCACATCTTTCACTTCAAGAGCTTTTTTATGGTGCTCTTTTAACCAGCAGGGAGTGTAATGGCCCCAGCCAAGTAATCAGATCTGCCCGTGGCTGTACAAAGAGCTGGAGCATGTGTTTAATAGTCCGTAAATCATTTTTAATACAGGAGAGTGCTGAAATGTTCCGGTTGATTCACAAAGAGCATTTCACGCAGTCTAAGCAACACAGACTGAAAACACAATGTGCAAGTAAATGGATGTGAGCACAGACAGGAGGGTGGATTAAAATAATGGAGGGGGTTGGGTGGGAAGTGGGGGCAAAACGGAGACATCATCTGCAATGGATTCCAAAAATAACTCGTGTAATCCTGAAAGGACACGCAGAGTGCTGGAGTAACTCAGCGGGTCAGGCAGCATCTGTGGAGAACATGGATAGGTGACGTTTCACAGAGTGCTGGAGTAACTCAGCGGGTCAGGCAGCATCTGTGGGGAACATGGATAGGTGACGTTTCACAGAGTGCTGGAGTAACTCAGCGGGTCAGGCAGCATCTGTGGAGAACATGGATAGGTGACGTTTCACAGAGTGCTGGAGTAACTCAGCGGGTCAGGCAGCATCTGTGGGGAACATGGATAGGTGACGTTTCACAGAGTGCTGGAGTAACTCAGCGGGTCAGGCAGCATCTGTGGAGAACATGGATAGGTGACGTTTCACAGAGTGCTGGAATAACTCAGCGGGTCAGGCAGCATCTGTGGAGAACATAGATAGGTGACGTTTCACAGAGTGCTGGAGTAACTCAGCGGGTCAGGCAGCATCTCTGGAGAAAAATTAATAGGCGACATTTCTGGGCAGAACCGACTCTGAAGATTGAGTCTGAAGAAGCGTTCCGACCTAAGCATCACCTATTCTTTTTCAACAGAGATGCTGCCTGACCCACTGAATTACTCCAGCACTTTGTGTCTATCTTGGTATAAACCAGCATCTGCAGTTCCTTCATACACGTGTTAACTTGAGTGTTCAGTCGAGTCTGACAAGGAGTGAAAGCATCAATGTCCACACCAGCTGGTGACTGGTAGTCCAACCTGCCTGTGTTTGCTCCATATCCCTCCAAACCTGTCCTATCCATGTACCCGTCGAACTGTCTCTTAAACGTTGGGATAGTTCCTGCCTCAACTACCTCCTGTGGCCACTTGATAGGGTAGACAGAAGATGCTGCCCGACCCACTGAGTTACCCTGACACATCGTGTCATGCTGTGTATCATCAGTATCTGTACTTCCTTGTTTCCACTAATTACTCTGGGTATTGCTGACAAATAACTGAAGGACAGCTGTTTCACTGTGTCTCCAAATCAGAATGAAATGTCGGACTCAAGAACGACAGCAGCAATCTAGAAGGACATTCCAGTTGCTGACTCGGGGGCATTACGTATGCAAAGGACTATGTCTCAGAGAAGACATTAAACTGACACCCTCTTGACCTGCTCACATGAATATCAAAATCAGTCCTCCAGAGATAATGCCTGGCCCACTAAGTCACTCCAGCCCTTTGTGTTTATCTCCAGAGATGCTGCCTGACCCGCTGAGTTACTCCAGCACTCTGTGAAACATCACCTATCCATGTTCTCCACAGATGCTGCCTGACCCGCTGAGTTACTCCAGCACTCTGTGAAACGTCACCTATCCATGTTCTCCCACACATGCTGTCCTGACCCGCTGAGTTACTCCAGCACTCTGTGAAAACGTCACCTATCCATGTTCTCCACAGATGCTGCCTGACCGCTGAGTTACTCCAGCACTCTGTGAAACGTCACCTATCCATGTTCTCCACAGATGCTGCCTGAAGGGCCTGAGTTACTCCAGCACTCTGTGAAACGTCACCTATCCATGTTTCTCCACAGATGCTGCCTGACCCGCTGAGTTACTCCAGCACTCTGTGTCCTATGTCTAGATGTAAAACCCTCATGATATTTTCAAGGCAAGGCAGGGGAGATCTCCAAATATCTATCCCTGGAACAGAACAACTAAAATAGATTATCCGGCCCTTTGCTCGTGTTTACCCTGTGCACAAAGGTGTTTACTGTGGAACCTACACTGTAACAATAACTACTTCACAAGTACTTGAAACCTTTAAATCCCCTGGGAACTTCCTGGGTTTATGATGAGCATCTTAGCCAGAGCATCTCTGCTGAGTCCTTCACCATTGTCACTTTTTTGCATATCTTTCATTCAATGTTCTTTCTCTCTCCACATCACCGTCTATATTTCTCGTTTCCCTTATCCCTAACCAGTCTGAAGAAGGGTCTCAACCTGAAACGTCACCCAATCTCTCCAGACATGCTGCCTGTCCCGCTGAGTTACTCCAGCATTTTGTGTCTGAGTCAATGTGCCTTGCAGCTTTGTATTCAGATGAAAGGGTTAGAAAACCTGTTTATTTGAAGAAATAATTCTCAACAAAGATATGTTTTTTTGAAGGATGATGCCCATGGCTAAATGGAAAATGCATTATAAGTGTTGCAGGTTCTTGCTTTCCACAGCCTGACTGTCACAATTGAGCAATTTGCTTGCGAGATGGGTTTGCAAACCCTTGATGGATTCTGATGGGATTTACTCCAACGCATTGTGTTTGGCAGAGATTAGATAAGCAATTTCACCAATAGCTTCAGGAAGCCAATGCCCTTTAAGAAGCATTTTTAAACACAATTGCACAGTTTAAATAAGCTAGCTGCTCTAACCAGTCATTACATTCTTGAAATAAAAAAAATGAATTTTACATTTTGTTCTTTTTTTTGTGGTTTTGAAGATAATTTTGGTCTTATTTTTTGATGTTTCTGCAGCTTTAAAGCATCATGGTCTTGCCTCAGATCATGAAACAAAGTTGTGATGTGCTTGTGCTATTTAACTCAAACTGTTCCTAACCTCCCCGCTCCCCTCAGTCCACAAGATGCCCACTGATCATCACATTTGATTTCAGATTCTTTGAAGAAAAAACATGTTGAATGAAATCTGTACCAGAAGGAATTATTTTTGTTTGAAAACCTAACTGATTATTAAATAATGATAATACTTTGAAGCCAAACAAAATGCCCCACAAGTTCATTCAACAGCTGTATTCAATCCTGATCTCTGGTGCTGTCTATGTCCAGGGTTAGTGAGACAGCACTTTCTGTGGAGTTTCCAGGGGTTAGTGGAGTAACTCAGCGGGTGCAGCAGCATCTATGGAGCAGGTCACGTTTCAGCCGAAAATCTGGGTTTTGGAGAACATTCCAGAAGGACGAAAGGTGATGTTTCACAGATGTGCTGGAGCACCATAACTCAGCGGGTCAGGCAGCATCTGTGGAGAACATGGATGGATTTCACAGAGTGCTGGAGTAACTTTCACAGAGTGCTGGAGTACGTTTCACTCAGCGGGTCAGGCAGCATCTGTGGAGAACATGGATAGGTGACGTTTCACAGAGTGCTGGAGTAATGTTACTGGGAGGAAATTCCGTAGCGGAGCACAACACAGACAAAACTATGGCCTTGACAGTGGGCGAAGGGCACGAGGGGTGCACAGCTGAGCAGAAGGGCAGGCATGCAGAAATCTGAGACTGCATCAGGCTGCAGAGACAGAGATAAATACTCAGCAATTTCTTTTAATTTAAACATCATCTGCTAATAAGAAAGCATACAAATCATTCCAGGAGTCTGCATTTCATGATTCAATGTGGTTTCTGGTGTTTGATCTGGATCATACCAGCTCCAACTGTGCTGCAGTTGCTAACTCTTTGATAACTGCTTGTGGAGGATACACCTTTCTGTCAAGAATTACATTTCCCTCTGATTACCATTCACTTCCTGACAGTCTGCTCTTTTACAGCTGCGTGCCAATTAGATTAGTGACTAACAGATTCCAGCCTGAATCTGGCTGCTCCTAATAGTGGCACCTTGCCACAGAGCAGTGCTGGCCGCTTTATTCCTGTTTTAGCAAATAAATATCTTGGATCAAAAAAAGCTTTGAAAGTATGGCCACTGATAGATTTTAGTTAACATCGCCCTCCAGAGATACTCTCTTCAACATGAATCTGCCATTCAGATCCCGGTCCTATAAGTTGGGGAGTCATTAATTTTTTAACAGGCAGTGTTTGGATAAAATATAGTGTGACTGGTGTTTATTTTAGTTTAGTTTAGTTTTGAGATGCAGTGCTGAGGTCCTGACCACGGGGGAAAATGGAGGAGGACTGGCCACATTTCTGTGCCTTCCACCACAGTGATAAATGCTGTGGTGGATGTTTGTGTTAAATGTTTATTGTGTTTGTGTGTGTTTCTTTATCATTGTACCGCTGCTGACAAATTCATTTCACTTGTACTTTATGTGCAATGTGACGAATAAAACTGACTGATTGATTGATTGAAACCTTCAGCCCACCCGACCAGCGATCCCCACACATTAACACTGACACACCAGGGACCATTTACAATTTTACTGAAGCCAATTAACCTACAAATCTGCACGTCTTTGGAGTGTGGGATGAAACCGGAGCACCCGGAGAAAACCCACACGTCAGAAGGGTTTCAACCCGAAACATCATCTTTTGCTTTTCCCCAGAGATGCTGCCTGACGCACCGAATTACTCCAGTATTTTGTGTCTATTGTCTGGCCAAATTAGATGCCAGGAAAGCTAGGTACAGGAAAATCTCACAATAAATAATTGTGATATTAACTGGTACTAATGTTTCCAGATAGGCAGAATTGTTCAATGATCCATCAACATGAGTTTCAATTTGAAAATATTTGTTTATTCAGACGTTAGACTGAATCTCCAGTGTTGCAATTGTTGGGGCAAAGTAGTAGTGGATCATCTGTAGGTAAGTAGTTCCTGATTTAATACACACTTTGGCTAGATCTTAATGTGTATCAACTGGGGACCACCTGTGATTACAGACCATTAAAGAATTGAAAACTATGCAGGGCTCAGGATGATTAAATACATCGAGCAATCATCTAAGGATGTTGTTACACTTCAGGCTTTTCCTAATACAATTTGTTCAAGCTGTCTGACCAGCTAGTCTCCTTAATCTAACATATCTCCAATGCTAGACACAACCAGCTGGAGTAACTCAGCGGGTCAGGCAGCATCTCTGGAGAAAAGGAATAGGTGACGTTTCGGGTCGAGACTCGTCTTCAGACTGAGAGTCAGGGGAAAGGGAAAAACGAGAGATATAGTCGGTGATGTAGAGAGAGATATAAAACAAATGAATGAAAGATATGCAAAAAAGTAATGACGAAAAAGGAAACAGGCCATTGTTGGCTGTGGGTGAAAACGAGTCACAAACAATGAGACGCAACAAGACAACTTTGAAGCTAGTACAACTAGGGTGGAGGAGGGTGATGCAGGGATTACTTGAAGTTAGATCAATCAATATTTATACCACTGGGCTGTAAGCTGCCCAAGCAATGTATGATATGCTGTTCCTCTGATATGCGTTTGGCCCCACTGACAATGGAGGAGAACTAGGACAGAAAGGTCAGTGTGGGAATGGGTGGGGGAATTAAACTAGCAAATGGGAGATCAGGTAGGCACAAACATCTATGTTGCTCATTGTACCACAGTAGTCTATAAACTAGGGGGAGGGGGGGGGGAGGGGGGGGGGGGGGGAGGAGGGGGGGGGGGAAGGGGGGGGGGAAGGGGAAGGGGGGAAGGGGAGAAGGGGAGGGGGAAAGGGAAGGGGGAGAGGGAATGAGGGTTAGGGACAGTCTAGTTGACATGAACAGTGACACAGTCTCCTCACAGATTGTTGGAGGGAAACAGAAGAGAGCTGTCTTTCAATCTCCCTCATCCTTTGATCTAATTATTAACATTCTTCCCAAAATATCGCTTTGAAGAAATACTAAAGACCATTTAGTTTCTCTTATTAAACACTCCTGGGCTCCAATGATCATCTATAAAATAGGAAAAAAACTTTTTTTGATGAATGAAAAGATAAGCATTTGGAAGTTTGTAAAATTGACCTGAACTGTATACTGTGGGAGGATCTGGTTTCAGGCTCTGAGTTTGGCTTTCATTATACACGTGATACAGGCTTTCTCTGGCAGTGTGCAGGCACTTGCTTTACTATTTAAATAAATGCAGCTCATGTGTGTCGGGTTGTTGCTCTCTGTAATCTGCTACAGATCCAGTCCAATTATCTCCACTCCACACACGGCCCCACCACTGCTCTGTAAACCCGGATGCAAGGATTAAGTGTTGAGCGAGCAACTGCTGGAGAGAGACAGAGAATAACTCTGTTTGGATTGCTCTAAGTGGTCACCTGGTTGCAGCACTTAGAGGAGAATCAGACATCACCTTCGCAAACTCAAAATGGAACTGCAATTCTGCATTAATTCCAATGAATGGATTAACATTGTGAAGTAGAGGCAAGTTGCAGTAGATTGTAATTAATATACCATGACTGAGATATTGGCAACACCCGACACACCAAGCATAACTTGGTTGGTTGCGTGGAGTTCAGTGGGAACCATGATTAGAAACAGTGGGGACCACACGCTCAAAGTGAGGGGTAGTGTATTAAAGTTTTGTTGAGAGACCACAGCTGGAGAAGTGTGTGCAGATGTGGTCTCCACGCCACAGGAAGGATGTTAAACCAACAGGGGGGAACATCGGGAAGTCACGTGACGTGAAGAAATACAAGACAGACCTGAACAATTGGGCCGTTTCCTTTTGCTTGCTGGAGTTTGTGGGGTTTGTTTAAAATTCCAAAGTGGTGAGACAGAAATAGCACTTCATGCCACATGTTTGTGTGCACATCTCACATTTAAACCCTTAAGTCATAGGAGCAGTATTAGGCCATTCGGCCCATCGAGTCTACTCCACCATTCAATCATGACTGATCTATTTTACCCTGCCTTGTCCATTTAGACATCAGAGATACGGCATGAGAACAGGCCCTTCCCCCCCACTGACTCCAGCCCAAACAGTGATCACACCCGGTACACTAGCACCATCCTACACACAAGGGACAATTTACAAGTGTGTTTACCAAGTGTGTAGGATAGTGCTAGTGTACGGCACGGACTCGGTGGGCCGAAGGGCTGGTTTCTGCACTGTATCTCTAAAGTCTAAAGATCTCCTTTCATTCCAAGTATTTTAATTCATGGTGCGAGCTGCATTTTTGTTTACATTGTACCTGGAGATACACTGAAGGGCAAAGGGCTTTTCATGGAATAAAGAATGAGAAAGTGTTTCCACTGGTAGTGAGGCCGTGCTTGCTCCAACTGACAGGGAGTTGAGGGGATAGTGGATCACCCCATCTTTAATAGAATTCAATAAATGTTATTAGCCAAGTATGTACACATACAAGGAATTTGCCTTGGTGCTTTGATCGCAAGTAGCAACATGATATACAGTAGACAATTACAAATAAAACATTATAATTTAAACATGTGAAGAATTAAATAAAATACCAGAGTAAAAGGAAGCTACAGACTTTTGGTTGTTGAGTAGAGCTACTGGTTGTGGAAAAAAACTGTTTTTATGTCTGGCTGTGGCAGCTTTGACAGTCCGGAGTTGCCTTCCAGAGGGAAGTGATTCAAAGAGTTTGTGGCCAGGGTGAGAGGGGTCAGAGATGATCTTGCCCGCTAGCTTCCTGGCCCTTGCAGTGTACAGTTCATCGTTGGGGGGAAGGTTGCAGCCAATAACCTTCTCTGCTGATCAGACGATTCGCTGCAGCCTCCGGGTGTCGTGCTTGGTGGCTGAGGCAAACCAGACCATGATGGGGAAGGTGAGGACTGACTCTATGATGGCCGTGTAGAATTGGACCATCATTGCCTGTGGCAGAACAAAACTCTCCACATCCACTCATATCAGGCCTTTCACTATTCGGTAAGTTTCAATGAGGTCCCCGTCATCCTTCTAAACTCCGGTGAGTCCAGGCCTAGTGCCGTACAGCAGAAAGTAGGGCTTAATTAGAGAGCACACTGAGGCAGTTGTCACACACACACACACACACTGAGCTAAGTGGCATCCTTGTAAGAGTTTATGACTTTGAGTTACAACAAGTGAAATAAAAGTTTTAAAATACATTAAGTTCATTTCTTTTCTCAAGGGCCAATTTCAAACAGGCATTTATATGGAGCTGCAAAGGGGCTTCACCCTTCAAGACCATATCACCTTTCCACAGATCATATTTCTGTCTTAACAAACCATGATTGATGATGATAAGAGGGGAGAGTGGGGTAAAAGGATTCATCTGCCCGGCAACAAGGCTGTAAAACAGGAGAACACTCTACCAAAAGGTTGCCTCCATTATCTGTAACATCTCCCTGCAAACGCTCCATTCAGCACAGCTTAAATGACTATTGTAAATCACAATGTCACTTTTGATCAATTGAAACCATCGGTTTGGTGCTCAGAAAGGCCCTTAATGAACATGCCACAACTCATTCCATTCAAAATAATGTTTATTGAAAAGCTTCATGAAACTCAATCTGTCTTCGACTAATGTTTCTACTGCAAAAAAACCCTTTAATGGCATCAAACTCTCTTATAAAGCAGTTTCTCCTCTCATCCATTTTATTCCTTGTATTTAATGTCCTGAAGTTTCAACAGTGGCACAATATTATCCCTCCCTAAAACACAAAAGCTGAAAATCACATTGCAATTCTGTACCGATTCATGCTTCAGAGCAGGCTAGACAAAAGCAGCAATTATTCCATGCTAACACTGAGATTAAACCACTTTCAGCGTGTGTGAGTGGTATGCCATGATAGGATGAGACGACTTTATTTAAAGTGATCATATAATGCGTGATCAATGATGCAGAACATTCAGAGAGACAGGGAAAGTGCTGGTGACTAGTAGTGATAAGAGATGTGTATTTTACAGGTTACTGTATCTAAACATGCGCTTCCATCTCCTACAGGAAGTAACGGCAACATGTCACAGTTCAATAAAAACATGATCATATTTTGATTTTCAATTCGTATCAAGAGACAAGAGCAGTTTAATTGTCACCTGCACTGGGACCAGAGCAAGGAGATTCTTCCTGCTGCTTTTACAGCCTTTGTGGGGAGTTTCTCTCGATCTGGAATTTAGAAGATTGAGAGGGGATCTTATAGAAACTTACAAAATTCTTAAGGGGTTGGACAGGCTAGATGCAGGAAGATTGTTCCCGATGTTGGGGAAGTCCAGAACAAGGGGTCACAGCTTAAGGTTAAGGGGGAAATCCTTTAAAACCGAGATGAGAAGAACTTTTTTCACACAGAGAGTGGTGAATCTGTGGAACTCTCTGCCACAGAGGGTAGTTGAGGCCAGTTCATTGGCTATATTTAAGAGGGAGTTAGATGTGGCCCTTGTGGCTAAAGGGATCAGGGGGTATGGCGAGAAGGCAGGTACGGGATACTGAGTTGGATGATCAGCCATGATCATATTGAATGGCGGTGCAGGCTCGAAGGGCTGAATGGCCTACTCCTGCACCTAGTTTCTATGTTTCTATGTTTCTACCTGACCTAATGTAACTGAAACCCCAGTTCTACAAAATGGGCAACAAAGCAGTGCAGCAGGTAGAGCTGCTGCGTCATGGCTCCAGAGCCTCACGCCTCCAGAGGTTCGACCCTGACCTCCAGTGCTGTGTGCATGGAGTTTATAAATCCTTATTGGAGCAGAATTAGGCCATTATGCCCATCGAGTCTTCTCCGCCATCTGATCACGGCTGATCTATTTTTTCCTCTCAACCCCATTCAACACTGACCGCTGGAAGCATGCGGTTGAAGAGGGTCTTTATATGTGTAGCATCATCTTCGTTGTTGTTGGATTGTGTCTGAAGGCTCAGATTGATGTGAAGAGCTCGGCAAAACATCACGTTAACTCCTGTTTGTTGATATTGGGGTAAACCAGACTGGCATATGGACACATGGCCTCCTGATTGATTCTGGTTCTGGTGGATTACTGCGCAAACACCTCATCAGCGGTTATCTCATGCAGTTCGGAGTGAGTAGAGTAGTGATTACATTTTGAAGTGGGCCTAGTTGACCAAGTTGAGATCTAGTTGCTTTTGAAATGACTTAACATCGGGAGCATCACGTGTGTTGGGTGGTAACCTATTCCATTCCCTTATCGTTCTTGGGTAAAGGGAATAGTAGAGGCAAGGTTTATTGAAATTTCGTGAGTTGATGATGTAGGGACTGTTATTTTGTCTTGTTTCATGTCAGTTGCTGCTCTGGGATGAGGGGAGAATTGATGGCGTGATTTTGTGAATCTCCTTGTAAATTGCAATAGGTATCAGCCTGATTCTGCGGAGATCTAGTGTATCCCATCCGAGAGACGTCAGCATATAATTCAAGCTTGATTTGCGTGTGTAGTCATTACATACAAAGCGGGCTGCTCGGCGTTGTACTTTGTCCAGGGTGATCTTGTTGTTGAAAGGATCCCACACGGCTCCACAATACTCCAATTTTGGGCCTGACCAAGAACTTGTAGGCCTTTAGCTACTAAGAGTCCAGTCCTTCCACTAGGCTACCAATGATTGCACACATACTGGCAACTCCACAGACTCCTTGAAGGGTAGCAACTACAATGCACGTCGTAAAATTTCCGGCTGATGTGATTGTGCAGAGTACAAACCCCATGTTTTATTTCCTGCATGACCACAACGATACACCTTCACAAGCATGCACTCACTCCACTGGTTTAGTACAATTTGAGGATGAGAAAACCAGTAAAAAAGCACAGCTACTTTCTTTCCTCTTTAGTGTTAAACTTAACTGAGATAATTTATCACCATGTGACAGAGATGGAGGTTGAATTGACAATGCACACAGCAAAGTGCTTGCTTTTGCTAGCGTCAATGTCTTGTGTGTAATTATGTTGCCGTTTTAGTGAGGACTTGGGGCAGAGTCTGCCTTCTCTAAGTATTTTATGTGGAACCTAAACTAACTGAACATTATTGGCCCATTTAATGGAAAGGAACCACAGTTGAAGCATTTACGAGCAGAGATCAGAGAAGAACGACCTTATTAAACAGAGGGGAAGTGAGAAAGGCCCAGTTCAAATTGAAGTCTTTTACTGGGAAATCAGATGTCCAATATATGTACATGAAGTGCCCCTTATACACAGCAAGCTGTTTAATTTGATGAAGTGAATCAGTTTTGCACCATCCCTGTCCAGGATTTGCAAACATGGCATTATGTGAATGTTGGCTTGTCCAGAGCAGTCTGAAGAAGGGTCTCGACCAGAAACGTCACCCATTCCTTCTCTCCACAGATGTTGCCTGACCCGCTGAGTTACTCCAGCACTCTGTGAAACGTCACCTATCCATCCACGTTCTCCAGAGATGCTGCCTGACCCGCTGAGTTACTCCAGCACTCTGTGTCTCTCTAGTCTTTGATTTTACCATGCTGTGAAAAAGGTTCTGACCATCTCTACCGGATCAATACCTGATCAATCTACCTTATCAATACCTACCATAATTTTATAAACTTCTATCAAGTCTCCCCAATGAATTTCAAATGTGCATATGTTTCTGGTCTCCTTTGGTTGAATAATATTTGTATAGAAGAGTAATGAGGAATTTCAGCAAGCACATGCCTTATGTCAGGACCTTGTCCAGTGGGGATTTGAAGAGCTCTAGAGACTTGCGTAGGAATAAGGAAACCTGCATCGCAGAGTCAACAGAGAGAAAAACGAGAGAACTGAAGTGAGAGCACTCAACAGACCTGGGTCTTTGGGGAAGATTGCACTGCAGGAATTCACAGAGAGATTTACATAAAGGACAAGTGAAGCTTTGGCAGCAGTTCAAAGAAGCTCATCAGGAATGGGAGACATTGTCAGATCCATGAAGAAAGGCAGGCTGTTGTCAACGAGAGACAATTGAGACAAGTTGTGGGCTGGAGAGGGGGTGGGGATCTTCACAATGCGTGTTCAAACCACTGGTGTGCGGATTCCAGTCATTTGACCTGAATACTATGAAGAGAATGATGGATTTTATTATCTAAACCTCTAAATAAATACAGCCTAAGGAGGTACTCGTTTCATATTTTACACATTGGAGGCCAAGTCAGTGGATATTTTTAAGGCAGAGATAAATAGATTCTTGATTAGTGCGGGTGTCAGAGGTTATGAGGAAAAGGCAGGAGAATGGGGTTAGGAGGGAGAGATAGATCAGCCATGATTGAATGGCAACGTGGACTTGATGGGCCGAATGGCCTAATTCTACTCCTATCACTTATGACCTTAAACTGCCGTAAAGGCTACACCTCCCATTGACCAATTCCCACCCTTTGTAGGTAGACACAAAATGCTGGAGTAACTCAGCGGACAGGCAGCATCTCTGGATAGAAGGAATGGGTGACGTTTTGGGTCAAGACCCTTCTTCAGACTCTTTTAGTAGAGATGAGGAAGTGGGGGCCTGGAAAACGGAAGGCAATGGAGAGACAAAGGGCATGTGTTTATTTGTGCTAAATTAATCTTCAGGACAATCTTTCAACTCAATCAAGCTAATCATTTATCTGCTGAACCAAATTTAAATAACATCCATATCTAATTTGCTGGTAGCAATATCTAGTAACTTTGGAGAGATTTATGGATATTGTATTGTATTGTATTGTATTCAAATTTATTGTCATTGTCTCAATTTGAGACAACGAAATGAATTTCCCTTACAGGCAGTATCGTTAAAAAATATCACAAGAAAAATAATAAAAATAAATAATAAATAAATAATAAAACATATTAAAAATAAAATTGAAATTGAATTAAAAATTTAAAAAAAGCACAAACACAGAAAGTCCACAACACAACATAACATAAATGGCACCCAGGTGAGGATGGCACCATAGTCCAGCCAGCCTCCCCTCCGTGTCCATCCGTGGTCGGAGCCTTCCGAGCACCTGCAGTCGCCGCCCCGGGTGGCCCGATGTTCAGGCCCTCACGCCGGGCTGGTGGAACGCCGACGCCGAACCCCGACGGTGAGCAGCCTCCTCCTCAGCGGCCCGGACCTTCTGATCAGCCGCCTCCCGCTGCCGGAGTCTGCAGCTCCTGAGTCCACAGGCCGAGCCGGGCAGAGTCACAGGACCCCGCGTTGTAGTCAGCGCCGCCCGCGTTGGGAGCTCTGCAAACCGCAGCTCCAGGATGTCGGCAGCAGGTCCAGCACTCCGGGCTCCAGACGGCGACCCCCGGTAAGGCATCGCCAGCCCCGCGATGTTTCAGCGCTGTCCCGCCGCTGCTGGAGCTCCGGTCGATCCCGGCAGGAAAGGCCGCGCCAACCCAGGTAGGTAGGCCGCTGTGGGGGGAGGGGGGGGGGGGCGAGGACGCGACTCGAATAATAGTCGCGTCCTCACCAGGAAGCGGCTGAAGGACGGTATCCCCCGCACCGTGCCCTCTTCCCCCACATAAAAACACCAAAAAACACAAAAAAAAAACACTTTAACATAACTAAATAAACAAAAAAACAAAAAGATACCGGCTGATATGCTAGTTACCAAGATATGGTCTGAAGTTATAATTGCCTAAGTGTAAAGTAACAATGTGTAGGAAGGAACTGCAGATGCTGGTTTATACCAGACAGACACAAAATGCTGGAGTAACTCACTGGGTCAGGACGTTTCTTCAAACTAACGATGCTGAGTTTATGTAGAACTTTAGTTGGACCACGTCTTAGGATTCTGGTTACATGTTGCTCTCCAAGGCACACAGTAAAAGGTAAAACATATATATTTGTTAGAATGTTGTAGGAGCTGAAAGACAACGTTACCTGGGAAAGAACAAACAAAGAGAGTTCCTCTTTCAGTGGAGAGAAAGCAAGACGTAGAAATAGCTGCTGGACATCGGAAGCATCGTGAATGTGTTGGACAAGATAGATGTGGGGAAGATGTTTCCACGTGGAGGTTCCAAAGCTGGGGACATAAATACAAGGCAGCCTCTAATAAATCCAGAGAAATAAAGAGAAATATCTTCATTGGAGCAGGGTTAGAATGTGAAACATGTTACCACAGGAAATGGTGGAGGAAAAACTGTTTAAATGCTTCCAATAAGAGACCCGACATCAGAGAAAAAGGAATATGTAAAAACTAAAATGTTGCAGATGTAATGAGAGGCTTGTGTTGTATATAAACTTCAGTAAAGACTGTTTGGGGCAACATGGAAGCCTTTATTTTCTATGTAAAGTGTGGCATCTGTGGAAAAAGAGGGGCTGTTTCTGCTTCGATGTGACTTGTCCAGGACAAATTGTTGGCGATATTTATTCCTGGGAATAAATGTCCAGGTTCCTTATTAAACCCGAATCTTTCAACATTCTCTACTTCAATGACATCAATGTATACCAGGGTATGTGTACCACTTTGCTTCCTGAAGTTGATCACTAGCTCCCTTAACCTGTGTGAAATCTAGATGCTGCCTGACCTGCTGTGGGCATTTCCAGCATTTGCTGTTTTAAGTTGAATATAAAGTCTCATGTGCTCAGCTGGTTTGCCTCTTGCCAATTGGACAGTTTTATTCAATGCTCCTGGAACTCGGGAAGGAAACAGGACTGGAGTGAAGGAGGTGCTGGAAGAAATGAACATTAGTCAATGAAAAAGTATTGGAGGAATGAATGGAACAGTAACTGGTCCTGGAGCAGAGCAGCTGCATGCAAGGGTGTCCCATACATTCCTGTCATAGGAGCAGAATAAGGCCATTCGGCCCATCAAGTCTACTCCGCCATTCAATCATGACTGATCTATCTTTCCCTCTCAACCCCGTCCTGCCTTCTCCCCGTAACCCTTGGAATGATGAGATGACTCTGTTTGCTTTTAGTTTACCTGGATTAAAGTCAGATCTGTGTCGGTTCACCTGTCAATGTATGAGCAGAGAGGCTCTCGTTCAACCTGCTTCTGATTTAGGGCCCCAGTCAAAAGTAGCAGCTCTGTCACTCCATCACTCAGACAGACGCAGTGATGTTAGCGACTGCTGCTTTGTCCACATTGAACTAGAGGACTCCAGCACTGAACTGGACAATGACAATCAATTGATTAGTGGCTGGAGTGGTTGCCCGATGGATGACATGTCAGTGGACAGACAGTAAGGTCTCTCATCTCCTTCTGTGGCTCAGGATTCAGGCCAGAGCAGTGAGAGCCTTGTGCTTCGATGACCATTCATGAGTGGACAAACCAACCTTCTCACCACTGGCACTGTTGGGACCCTGCACAGGAGCCTTGCTGCATGGTGCCGAGTGCCCACCAGAGCTGCATCAATTAATGCATCACCCTCCACACCGGTAACAACCCGATTCAGCTTCTGGTTCCTCATGGTCAACCTCGTCCATTGTGAAATATCTCCTCAGCTTCCTTCCTTTAGAGTCATAGAGACATAGAGGCAAACAGGCCCTTCAGCCCAACTTGCCCTTGCCTACCAATATGCCCCATCGAGACTAGTCCCACCTGCCGCCCACACTTCTGTCTACCCCTTTCCTATCCATGTACCTGTCCAAATGTGATAGTACCTGCCTCAATTACCTCCTCTGGCACCACATTCCATATATCCTTGATGTAGAGAAGTTGTTTATTATTTTTAATATTCACCCATCTTGTCTAACTTTCTAAAGGGCCTTGCTGTTGTCACCTCAGACCACCCCAATGAAACGTTTTTAGCCAACACAAGGAAAGCCTTGAGCTACATTAGCCCAATCTCCCCTCCTTCAACCCACATTCTTATCACTGTATTTCATTTCTATCCAGATGGTGCCCAACGATTAAATAAACGATTCCAAAGTTTTATCTATAATGAAGATCAAACTAGCTGGTCTCCATTTCCCTAGCTCACATTCTCGACTATATAAAAAAATAATTTTAACATCTGCATTTGCCATTTCCCAGCCTCCAGTGCTCACCCTGAGAGATTTCTGGCAGATTAATGCCCAGATTCCTGCAATCTCCACCCTTATTGCCTTACGGATCCTTAGATGCATCTTATCCGGCCCCTTTGATTTATTCACCTTAAGTTTGCACAGCTGTTTGGCAGCACGCTGGTAATAAAATGAACTGTGTCACAATTTCCCCCTAAAACATTTTATAGTTCCCTTTCTCAATCAAATAAATGGAGCAGTTTCTTCCTTGGTTTAATAAACCCGATGCCAAATGCTGGTTTAATTAAACTGGGCGTAAACACTGGTTTGCACAGATGCCCAGATCACACTCGCAAAGGCCCACCAGCCACCTCATTATTATTTATCACTTACTATAACTCTTTGTCATTATCCTTGCACAAGTGTCGAGTGTGGCACGACGGTGCAAGGTGAACCAAAGAGAAGGCTTTGTGTTTGTTCTGTGCCCTCAATCATCAGCAAACCCACTCCTGCTTTGTTGGGACCTCACCATTATAAAGCTTCTCTATTGGCAAGTTAACATTCTCTGCTTTGGTCAATTTCCAACCAATTTAGAAAGACTCGGCTTGTCCGGTTTGGTCACGTGGGTCAACAATCGCAGTACATTAAACCAACCAAGGAACTTGATGTTCCTCAAAACTCTTCATGGCCAGGGCTTCGCAACACCTAGAACTTAGACGGAACACTGGAAGAACTCAGTGGGACAAGCAGTGCCTGGGGAGCCAAATGGGATAACTTATTGGAACTAGCTTGGAAGGGGTGTGTCGGAAGGAACTGCAGATGCTGGTTTAAACCGAAGATAGAGGCAAATGCTGGGGAACTCAGCGAGACAGGCAGCATCTCAGGCAGACTGAATGAAGGTGTTCAGCGAAACGATCGCCCAGTCTACGTTTGGTCTCGCCGATGTATACAAGTCCACATCTGGAACATTGGATACAGTAGATGAGGTTGGTGGAGGTGCAAGTGAACCTCTGCCTAACCTGAAAGGACTGTCGGGGTCCCTGGACAGAGTCGAGGGAGGAGGTAAAGGGATTGTCGTCTAGCTTAGAAGGGGCATATTGGTGAGCATGGAAGAGTTGGAAAGGTCTATTTCAGTGTTGTGTGACCTTATATATAACATTTCGTCAAGACCTGCATATGGACAAAGAGGGGACAGAGAAGATTGCCAGTGTATATGTACATTGTGGGAGGTGATGGGGGAACAGAGATGGCAATGAGTCTGGTAGGTGACTGATGGAACCTCATGACAAGTTTGGGTGGCATGGTGCAGCAGCCGTATTGCAGCCAGAGACCCAGGTTAGATCCTGACCACCAATGCTGTCTGTGTGGAGTTTGCACCTTCTCTGTGACCATGTGTGTTTTCTCCGGGTGCTCCGGTTTCCTCCCATATCCCAAAGATGTGCAGGTTTGAGGGTTAATTGACTTCTGTAAATTGCCCTTAGTAATGTAGGATGCAATCGTGGGATAACATCAACTAGTATACAGGTGATTGAAGGTTGGTGCGGGCTCAGTGGACAAAGGGCCTGTGGCCACACTGCATCTCTGAACTGAACTGAACTAAACTGATAGTTCCTGCTGTACAATTCAATGGCTGCAAATTGGTGCTTTTATAACTGCTGTCAGTTTGGTATTAGACATATAATGGCCAGTGATTCAGTGGTCAGTATCAGTAAGAAGGAAAGGGCTCAAGTTAAGAGCACAGTAATCCAGTTCACATCTTGGACAAGTTATGGAATCAGTTACTGGACACAGAGGACTGTCATTTGTGCAAATGTGAACTGATTCATAGAGTAATAGAGTGATACAGTGTGGAAACAGGCCCTTAGGCCCAGCTTGCCCACACCAGCCAACATGTCCCAGCTACAATTGTCCCACCTGCCCACGTTTTGTCCATATCCCTCCAAACATGCCTAATCCATGTACCTGTCAAACTGTTTCTTAAACATTGTGATATTCCCAGCCTCAACTACCTCCTGTGGCAGCTCGTTCCATTCACCCACCACCCTGTGTGTGAAAAACATTGTTGAGATCCAGCGTGGATATTTTAAGCTTATTTCTCTCATGTTGAGTTGAATTTTTTGAATAGTAAATCCCTTAAGTTGCCTTTGGTTTTGTGGTTAACATCACTTCAGCTATTCTTGGCATAATCCTTTTTATCAAATCCCTTTGCTCTTTCTACCTTCCATGCTTTAATGCTAACAAGTTTCGCAGTCTCATGACTACATCCTCATCTCTGGAATTATTCCATTCAACCTTTTCCATAATCTTGCCAAAGCCTTTACATCCTTTCTAAAATCAGTACACAGAGTCTGATCTGGTGCCAAACAAGTCCATCCCTCTATTTTGATTTAGCAACAAAAATATTACCTAGAACTCAATCAAAACCTTCATACAATACAGGGACAACTTGCAAATTCCGTACAAAAACAATACATGCTACAAAAATCACATTTTATTTTTCCTCAGAATGATTGTCCTTGGAGATGGGGATGGGGATGGAAGGTGGGTTGCTAATGGTTTACTCCAGTCCACTGGTCACTGGTCACTCCAGTGATATGAGGTAGCCAGTCAGACTGAGCAACTCCACTGCTCGGACCTGTTCCTGCCATCATCTATTTACCGTAAACAGAATATTCCTCATTCATCGCAAGCAGCACGACTCTTCAAGTCGGCCGTTACCTAACGGCAGTGAGTGGTTCTCGTTACAGGCTGATCCCGTGAATGTTTAGGGGGAGACTAACACGACACAAGCTGGGACTCTGCACTGCAGAATTGTCAATATCAATGGGGTTTAATAAAACGGTTGCTCCAATCATTCTCACCGTTTAGTGTTGTGCTGTACATTGCAGCTCGGCTGGGGAGGGGCGATGAAGCTCCCCTCGGCTCCAGGTCTGGAATGGATCCTTGTTCAGCATGTCTAATTTTCTCACACTTGGCATCCCCGTTTCCAAGTTGCTGGAAATACTTGCTGCTGGCTGAGGGCCATTATGCAAGGGCGAGAACTGGTATCAAACAGTGACAGTTATTTAACAGAGGAAAACAGGAGTTGCTGCTGTTTGGCTTTACTAGGGAACAGCCATATTGCAATGAGGCCAGAGGCAGTATTTTACAAACCCTTGAACGAGCCCTCTTCAACCACAGCTACGATTGCTCTGGAGTTAACAATTAACTGGAGGAAATTCCAAGAAGAAGTTTCACCCTTTGTTTGATCATAATGATGACAGGCGAAAAGGAAAGGTATCAGTGCTGGAGTAACTCAGCGGGTCAGGCAGCATCTGTGGAGAACATGGATAGGTGACGTTTCATGTCGGGTTCCTTCTTCAGTCCCTGATAGACAGCACGGTGGTGCAGCGGCACCAGAGACCCGGGTTCAATCCTGACACGGGCGCTGTTTGTACGGAATTTGCAAGTTGTCCCTGTGACTGCGTAGGTTTACTCCACTTACTCTGATTTCCTCCCACATTCCAAAGATGTGCAGGTTTGTGGATGAATTGGCGCCTTGTGTCTCGAGTGTAGGAAGGAGCGAGTGTACGGATGATGAATGGTTGGCGTAGACTCGGTGGGTTGATGAGCTTGTTCCTGCGCTGTATCTCTAACGTTAACTCAACACACAGAGTTAGTAATGTTGCCACACACGCACACAGGCACATACACACACAAGCATATACACAGGCACACACACATACACACAGGCACACACACACACACACACGCATATACACACGCACACACACACACACACACACACACACACACACATATACACACACACACATATATATATACACACGCACACACACACATATACACACACACACACACACACACGCACACACACACGCATATACACACACACACACACACACACGCATATACACACACACACACACACACACACACACACACACACACACACACACACACACACACACACACACACACACACACACACGCAGGAGACTCGACATCTAATCATTCACCAGTGAGCAATGCCAAGCCACTGGTCACGACTTATTTATGGGATCTTGCACAAGGCCCCATATATCTTGTTGACAGAACTTTGTAAAACTTTGTTTATGATTCTTTGGCATAACAGGAATTAAACTCATTAAACCAGTCAATCCCTGAGATTTCTATCTGAACACTGAGGTCGGATTCTGAAAGAGTAACAGGAGTCTGAAGAAGGGTCTCGACCCAAAACGTCACCCATTCCCTCTCCCCAGAGATGCTGCCTGTCCCACTGAGTTACTCCAGCATTTTGTGTCTATCTTCAGTAGGACTCTTTCCTTTGGATGGGAAATACAGTATATTGATAAAAATTATAAATACTATAATAATATATTAATATGATATATGTAATATATTAATATAATATATAATGGAATATAATTTAATAAAATATAATAGATCGCAGTGGAACACCACTGGTCACAGGCCTCCAGCCAGAATAACACCCTTCCTCCAGTATCCTCTCTTTGATATCTTGTCATGACTAACTAGGTAATTATCCTGCATGCCTTCTTCACCACCGTGCCCACCATTGCTTCCACCTTCAGGGATCTTTGGACTTTTACTCCCATCTTCCTCTGCTCTTCAAATAAAAAATATAGAAAAAAACCTTTCCGGTGGTGGAAATCAGAAGTTTATAAAAAAAAAAATCTCGGTCTCACATCAACTAGGAATGGAAAATAGTCAAAGTTTCAGATCTGAGATCCTTTGTCAGAAAGAGGGAAAATGAAGAAACAGCAGGAAAAAAAGAACTGCACAAACTGTTTTAAACCAAAGACGGACAAAATGTTTTGGTCACCATGTTATAGGAAATATGTTGTCAAGTTCGATTGGATTCAGAGAAGATTTATCAGGATGTTGCTGACATTGAAAACGGAGTTGGCCTTTTAAATTGAAGATGAGATGTCTGAAGATGAGAACAAGGCAGTGGGTGGGTAGAGCCAACACAGCACAAGAGGTTTCTCAGACGTGGTGTAGAAACAAAGGACTGCAAATGGTAGACACACGTTGCTCGAGGAATTCAGCCCGGCCAGGCAGCATCTCTGGAGAAAAAGGATGGGTGATGTTTCTGGTCGGGAGGAAAGGGTCCCATCCTGAAACGTCACCCATCTATTTTCTCCACAGATGCTGCCTGACCCGCTGAGTTACTCCAGCACTCTGTGTGGATCTTTCTCATACAAGTTGTTGGTTTTGAGCACCTAGTATGATGAATTTACAGGTCCTATACTGACCGAGAGGTCACCCCTCCAAACCCACTCAACTAGAGTAGAAACTCAAACTCAAATCCTAGCCTGAGAAGAAAGTGATCCTATCAGCCCTGAGGCTTGTAGACAATAAATCTCACATGTGGGAACATGTTGATTGTCCATCTGGATCTGCTCAGAGTGTCAGTGAATTTCCACTTACACATGCACATGAAAAATATACACATTAATAGATTTGATTCGGAGCAGATGGATGTCCCATCAGGGTTTGTGCTCTCCACAATGAAACGCTACATGGTAAGAGATACTAAAAATAACCGCTGTGCCTACCACATGGAGAGGATTAGCAGCTGGAGGAGAGCCAGATAAGACCCAAGGCCTACATGGTCTTGACTATTGGGGTGTAGCATGGATCACATACACTTTGGCAGCTCACCAAGTATGAGCAATAAGTGGCCCACTGGCCACTCACAGCAAAGAAGGTATTTTTGTGCCCGACATTTGAGATGGATATAGGATTTCACTCATCGTTCTGGCAAGGTCTACAACCACATTCCCAGCTATCACAACTCCCCAGTTTAGTTTAGTTTAGAGATACAGCCTGGAAACAGGCCCTTCGGCCCACCGAGTCCACACCGACCAGCGATCCCCGCACATTAACACTATCCTACACACACTAGGGACAATTTTACAATTATACCAAGACAATTGACCTACAGAAAAGGAAATATGGTTGAACAAATTTGTTGGAGTTTCTTGAAGTTGTGTTTAGCAGAATAGATAAAAGTTGCCGTGGAGTATTTGGTCTTGTGAAGGCATTCGGTTATGTTACACACCGGAGTTTACGAAACAAAATTAGAATGTATATTAGCGGGAATGTGGATTGAAGATAGATCAATGGATAACAATAGAGTTTAGTTTTCACTTGGGCAGTTCACAGCCCAGTGGCATGAACATTGAGTTCTCTAATTTCATGTAGTTCCTGGATTCCCTCCCTCGCCTCCTCGCTCCCCTTCCCTACCTCCTATCCCCATCCCCCCCCCCCCATCCCCCCCTCCTCCCCCCCCTTCCCCCACCTCATCTCCCCTTCCCCCACCTCCTCTCCCCCTTCCCCCACCTCCTCTCCCCTTCCCCCCTCCCTCCTCTCCCCACCTCCTCTCCCCCCCCCACCTCCTCTCCCCCCCTCCCCTTGTCGTCCTATGTTCCACTCTTTGCATCTTGCATCCCTCATGTTAGTACACCTTCCCCATTGTGCTGGGTTAATTGTCCCTCTGTTATTCCCCCTAGTGTGTGGGGAGTGGATGAGACAGTGGGAGAACATAGAACTAGTGTGAACTAGTGACCGATGGTCAACATGGACTCAGTGGGCCGAAGGGCCTGTTTCTGTGGTGTATCTCTAAAGTAAAGTCTACACTTGTAACTGAGTGAGTGCAATGAAGATTCATTCACTGGAGTAATTCCTGAATGAGGTGCTGGTTGTGTGAGGATACATTAATCACACTGATCCAATTCTGTCTTGAGTTAAGATTAATGAGAGGTTGTTCATTGAGATGCACATGGGGTTTACAGAATGGATGGTGTGCCGATGTTTAGCCTGTTTGGGGTGTGTAGAATCTCAAAATAAGTTGTTGGCCATTTGGGACAGGGAGGAGAAACATGGCTTCTTTGGAATTCACTACTACATAGACTTGTAGAGTCTCCTTTGCTGAGAGTATTAAAGACAACATTTTAAATGTTTAGACATTATGGGAATGCAGTGACTGAGCTGATAAATGGGAGATAACTTTATACTCCAACGAGCAGCAGGTGGGAAACATTAAGTTGTATCAACTTATCTTAACGAGATAAAGAGTTGGATAGAGGCTGTGGACAACATTTGCAGCTTGAGCAACGTGACGAGCTGGGGTAGACCGTGACCTTCTCTGCCGCTGTGGAGTCAGGTAGGAATGTGGTGGTTTTTCACATCCTCCCAGGCACAGCCAATACTTACAGTTGAACACAGAATGCCAACCTAACTCAAGTGCAACATAAAGGCTGCCTCTTTAAACTCCAGTGCAGACATGGTGGACTGAAGGCCCTGTTTCCGTGCTGAATCCCAACTAATGATCACCCCGTACACTAGCACTATCCTACACACTCGGGACAATGTATCATTCTGTTGATGCCAATTAACCTACAAAACGAGATGGCCACAAAAAGCTGGAGTAACTCAGCGAAAATGGAGAAAATGAATAGGTGATGTTTCAGACTGAGTCAAGGAAAGGGAAACGAGAGATATAGAAGGTACATAGGGCAACTGAATGAAAGATACGCAAAAGTAACGATGATCAAGGAAAGGTGGAGCCCACAATGGTCCAATGTTGGCTGTAGGGTTATACAGTTTTTGGGGTGTAGGGGGAACACTGGAGCACCCAGAGAAAACAGACGTGGTCACGGAGAGAACATACAAACTTCGTACAGACAGCACCCGTAGTCAGGATCGAACCTGGGTCTCTGGTGCTGTGAGGCAGCAACTCTACCGCTGCACCACCGTGCCACACCAGCATTCACCTGCCAAGAGTTGCTGTGATCCTTAGAGCCGGTGCCAGCGTATGATCCAGCCTTGTCTGGTGTCAGGAACACCAGATAATGGAGCACCTGCTTCCTCCTCCCCACCCCACCATTACATCCTCACCAGCTCCACCTAAAAGGCAATTGCAACCTATAATTACAGGCTTGTCACAGAATAAACTAATCCTTGTTACAGGCAGCAGGAAACTTATACCTAACTGCTGATTTAACTAATTTCCTCTCCTGGCCTGTGTTTACTTATTCAAAGTTACATTTGATATTGAAGGTAGACCCAAAAAGTTGGAGTAACTCAGCGGGACAGGCAGCATCTCTGGAGGGAAGGAATGGGTGACGTTTCGGGTCGAGACCCTTCTCGATCACACAAATGATCAAGGATAAGGGACAAGGATTTTAAGAATAAGGGGTAGGCCAATTAGAACGGAGATGAGGAAAAAAGTCTTCACACAGAGGGTTGTGAATCTGTGGAATTCTCTGCCGCAAAAGGCAGTGGAGGCCAAGTCTCTGGATGCTTTCAAGGGAGAGTTAGATAGAGCTCTTAAAGATAGCGGAATCAGGGGAGAAGGCAGGAACGTGGGTACTGATTGTGGATGATCAGCCATGATCATATTGAATGAGAAGAGATGAAAAGAACTTTTTTCACACAAAGAGTGGTGAATCTCTGGAACTCTCTGCCACAGAGGGTAGTTGAGGCCAGTTCATTGGCTATATTTAAGAGGGAGTTAGATGTGGCCCTTGTGGCTAAGGGGATCAGGGGGTATGGAGAGAAGGCAGGTACGGGATACTGGGTTGGATGATCAGCCATGATCATATTGAATGGCGGTGCAGGCTCGAAGGGCTGAATGGCCTACTCTGCACCTATTGTCTATTGTCTAAATGAGTAATCAAGTGTGATCTTCTAATGGCAGCTCTCTGGCATTTACATTGGTGAAGTACCCTGCAGGATTAACAAAACAGATGCTGGTGCAAGAACATTCAGATTCTCCACCGCTCCACATCCAAGCTTCATGAGCTCCCTGCTAATTAAACCATGTACAACAACACCAGAGCATTGGGTATGGTTAGGTTGGCCACACCAGCAACAAGGTATAATTAATTACTCTAAGCACTTGCACAAGCATACAATGAATGTCACTTTTATTTTCAAACATGATCGCTAAAAGCAAACTTTCTTTTCCTGTGTGTTTTCCCCCAGAGAGTGGAGTTAGATCACACAAAGCATTGTGCCAAAGTTAGTGACGGGTTCAGGGAGCGTTTCTTCACAGTTGTTGTCAGGCAAGTGAACCATCCCATCACCAGCTAGAGAGTTGGCCTGACCTTCCATCTACCTCATTGGAGACCTTTGGAAGATCTTTAATTGGACTTTCCTGGACTTTACCTTGCACTAAACATTATTCCCTTTATTCTGTATCTGTACATGGTGGACAGCCACACTGGCATTATCCGACACACTCGGGACAATTTTACAGAAGCCAATTAACCTACAAACCTGAACATCTTTTGAAGTGTGGGAAGAAACCAGAGCACCCAGAGAAAACCCACGCAGGTCACGGGTATAACGTACAAACTCCGTACAGACAGCACTCCATTCACGTGTTTCCAGTGTATTTTCATTTCTGGTCGGTTAATAACTTACAAACTTCAAGCTGATCTGAATTCGTATTCCACGACTTGCTTTTGGAAGAGAATGTTGAAGAATCGCTTGAGGCTTGAATGAAGAAAGACTGGATAGACTTGGTTTATACTCTCTAGAATTTAGGAGAAGGAGGGGGGATCTTATAGAAACTTACAAAATTCTTAAGGGGTTGGACAGGCTAGATGCAGGAAGATTGTTCCCGATGTTGGGGAAGTCCAGGACAAGGGGTCACAGCTTAAGGATAAAGGGGAAATCCTTTAAAACTGAGATGAGAAGAACTTTTTTTCACACAGAGAGTGGTGAATCTCTGGAACTCTCTGCCGCAGAGGATAGTTGAGGCCAGTTCATTGGCTATATTTAAGAGGGAGTTAGATGTGGCCCTTGTGGCTAAGGGGATCAGGGGGTATGGAGAGAAGGCAGGTACGGGATACTGAGTTGGATGGTCAGCCATGATCATATTGAATGGCGGTGCAGGCTCGAAGGGCCGAATGGCCTACTCCTGCACCTATTTCTATGTTTCTATGTTCTATGTTTCTAAAAGCCAGGTTTAACTAAGCCAGGGAGACAGTTCATACAAGTATATATCTGGAAAGGTCAGCTTTTGGTCAGGTTGTTCTGATCTGAACATCATCTCATTGCTGCGTAAACCAAACCAAACCAAACCTCGTTCCATTCTCTCCCTCAGTGAATAGTCGGCTCCTTTGTGAAACGCTAAACAAACCAATACCCTGACACAATCTTCCATAAACTGTTAGCCTGAGGAGTGATACTGGAAGCACACATTGTGCCAATGCAAGACCTAGTGTCCTAGTGTGCCAGACTTATACAACACACAAACAGGCCATTTGCCCAACATGTGGACCTTCCAATAGCCATCTACACTAAACCCATTACCCACAACCTATAAACCCATGGCTAAGTACATCTTCACATTATATATGTGTAGGACAAAAGATAGACACAAAGAGCTGGAGTAACTCAGCGGGACAGGCAACATCTCTGGAGAGAAGGAATTGGTGTTGTTTTGGGTTGAGACACTTTTTCAAATTATGTATGTCAAGTTAGGAGTGTTTTCTTGTGATATGTGCTAAAAAGGTATGTGTGACTGTGACTATGGTGAGGCCAGCAATCAATCTTCCCCTCTCAACCCCATTCTCCTGCCTTCTCCCCATAACCCTGGACACCCGTACTAATCAAGTGGTCCACATTAATCTGAGTTGCAACACCAGCAGATTAATTCCACAATGGTATAGTCAATAATTGCACATGTTCCAAACCTGTCTAGTTTGAACAACCTGGTGACCCTTGTCTGAACCTTTGTTAGGTTTGCAGACTGTTTTCCCAGCCCCTTTTCCCGGCTCAGTGATCAAGGCGGTGAAGTCTAGTGGCCTTAATGACCGTCCCCTCAGGAATGAATCCACCGGTGACCGATGTACATTGCAACCACAGGCATTAACAACCACCTCCTGTCTGCCAGAGTGCAGCTCGTTCCTTATCCAAACCAAGATCAGTCTGCTAATTCAGTTTGCAATGTACAGCCTGTAGCTGGGCCTTCCTGTAAATTCCCTCGGGAAGATTAATGGTGGAATGCGGTTTGCAGGTTAATGCTGGCTGCCTCTCACAGAGCTAAGTGCTAGATGGGCAGATTGTTGGGGACAGGAATAGGCTCCAATACTCCTGTGGACCCAAAGACCAGGAAGGACCAGGCAACATCATTTCAAGTCAGTATGACGGCATTGCGATCTTAATCCAGCTCTCTGGTAGAATTGGGACTGATTTAGTGAACCATTTCACTGTGTCTCTGGGCAAATCCCTTGGACTGAGTACACCTGTCAACTGAAACTGTGACCCAGTTCTTCTTTGGCAAATTCTTTATCAGATCATTAGACATAGGAGCAGAATGAGGCCATTTGGCCCATCGGGTCTGCTCAATCAATTGATCATGGCTGATGTATTTTCCCTCTCAACCCCATTCTCCTGCCTTCTCCCTGTCACCTCTGATGCCCTTTGACTAGTGGCATCATTACAATGTTTGGCTGGAAGTCAAGAAGCTTGACCCAACCCAACAGCCTGGCCTGGCCTGGCCTGGGCATTGGCTTGTCACAGCCTGGTAGATACTTCCATTGGAGATGATCTTATGGACCATGGGAGTGAGTGGGATGGAGAGGAAGGCAAGGTCTGGGAGGAAGTGACAAGCAGGAAGAGAGGAATGATTGGGGCTGAAGATGTTCAACTGTGCAAACCCAGTGGCCCCCAGCTCCACAATTGGGTAAACAATTTCACATACTTTTCAGTGACAATCTCCAACTGTTTCTTTAGAAACTTGTCACTCATCTACATAACCTGAACCTTCTGAATTTTGTAGTCGGCAGGGCAGTACTCTGCATTTGTTGTTTTGTTGTTCCGCGAGCATTGCCACTTTCATTTCACTGCACATCTCGTATGTGTATGTGACAAATAAACTTGACTTGACTTGGCTTGACTTGCATGTCGCCAACTTGGACAATTTAACATTTTTATCATGCCAATTAACCTACAGACCTGTATGTCTTTGGAGTGTGGGAGGATCTCAGAGAAAACCCACGCAGAAATCAGAGAAAACATACAAACTCCGTACAGGCAGCACCCGTAGCAGGATCAAACCCGGGTCTCTGTTGCCGAGAATGTTGAGTTGTGGGAGGGATATCTGATCCTGGGTGAACAACAAGACCCTGCATAAATATGAAAAGAAGGAAAGATTGATTTGACTGCAAAAGGGACGGAAATGGAAAGCAAGTTTGGTTTTAACCATTGCTTGAAGGAAGTGCACAGTTTGAATTGTTCACTTTCTGGGTGAGAGCATTTCAGAGACAATAATTGACAATTACCTCATCATTAAATGGTTGCTTGCGCTGTTAATTACTAGATTTAACTTTCAGCACTGAGTTTAATTGTCAATTAATTTACAATTGCAGCAATGTTGTACAAGTCATTGAGAGAGTGATGGGGAGTTGCCACTTCCACAAGGCTAAAAACAGGGGGCAACACAACTCATTCTGAAGGGTGGCAATTTGCAATTTGTGGCGAACCTTTGCCTTCAATGTTGCTGGATGATTTACACATTGATAGCAGCAGCATCTTTCACTCAGTGTGACTGTACAGTAAAGGGCCTGTCCCACTTGCGTGTCCTTGGCACGCAAATTACGCGACCACAAGGTCGCGTAATTTGCATGCCAAGGACACGCAAGTGGGACAGGCCCTTAAGTTCTAGGACATGCCCTGGTTACAGCATTGGTAAACAGAGACATGCCTCCCACATTAGATGGGCCACCTCTCGTCTGGTGCACCACATTACATGAGGTATGATTGAACACAGCCTTCCCAAGGTATTCCCCAGCTCAGCGATCACCGCTCATTCATACATTCTCATGAATATGTAATAAACAGCTGATCACAAATCAAACTAACAAACAAAACAAAACTCCACAGGTGCTGGAAATCCGAAACGTGGAAAGACCATGAGGCCAGGAGTGAATAGGAAGGAACTGCAGATGCTGGTTTACACCGAAGATAAACACAAAATGCTGGAGTAACTTAACGGGACAGGCAGCAACTCTGGGGTGAAGGAATGGGTGACGTTTCAGGTTGAGACCGTTCTTCAGTCTGAGGAAGACTCTTGACCTGAGTTACTCCAGCATTTTTGTGTCGTGGTCAGGAATTAATCTGGGTCTCTGCACCAATGACTATGCCTCCGAGACAATGCCTGGATCATGATTCATGGAGCTGCCTGACAGCCCCTGGCAACTTGCCCTGATAGATCCTTCAGATAGAAATAGACCATTATTTGAAGTTTGTGCCACTCAGCAGGGTCTAAGCATCTGCACATCACATACACAGGAAACACCAAACACATGTTTCTAACAAATACCCAATCATGTTCAGGGAGCTCGTCTACCCAATGATGCTCTGGGCATCTCCAATTCTGAGCCCTTCCACATCCTGTATATTGTACATTTAGCTTCTTCCATCATCCACTCAACCTGACCTTCTCTGCCTCTCCTCTCTCTCCCCTTCTTTAAGGCAATCCTTAACACCTACGTATTAGCCTAAGCTGTGAATCATAGAACATAGAACAGCACAGGAAAGGCCCTTCGGCCCACATTGTTTGTGCCAAACAAGTGTGATCTCCATTCTGTTCTAATATCCCCCATTGTGGATGATCAGCCATGATCACATTGAATGGTGATATTGGTTGAAGGGCCATAGTATGGCCTACTCCTGCGCCTATTGTCTATTGTCTATTGTCGAGTGTCTCTGGGCATAAGTGTTGGTTGCCAATGCTCCTGAATCTTTCACTATATTGACACCATTATATAGATCAAGCTGTTGCTGTTATTAAGCATCAGTTTTGATCAGTTCATTCATTTTCTGATTTATTTTCTCACCATAAACCTACATCTGATCCGCGTACTTTCACTATAACAAACTAAGTCTTGTGCATAGTTTGAATTGCTGATACAATCTGTAAACTAATTCAGCAGCAAACCATACCATGTCAGGGATTTCCTCAGTGTTAACAAAGTGAGAAGCCACGGCTGACATCCCTGGGAATCAAACTGATGCCAAGAAGCATCAATTGCCTTCACAACGTGTCTGAGATGATGATTGTTCAGAATCCAAGCTTGCATGATGTTTGATATTATGGAACCCGTGATTGCCAAGAGCTGATGAAATTGGATTCATTCATCTTGCATCAAACAGCGTGTTGGAATAGTCAAACATCGTCAGCCTTCGATTTGTTCAACAATGGGTGAAGAGGAAATAACGAGAAGAAGAAATTCCACACGACTGCCTGCAAGTTAATAAGATGTTGCCGCCTTCACCAATGGCACCATCAAGAACGCTGGGATATGGTTGCAAAAAAAGCAGACCCTCCTTTAAAACCGGGGTGTGTAGAAATGTCTACTTTCAGACGGTATCTGAAATTGTGGAATTCCCCGTCCCAGAGTGTGTGGGGGGGGAGGGGGAGGTTCTGGTGGAGAGAGATGAATATTTGTCACATCGATGAATTGAGGGTTGTGAGGAGGAGGAGGAATGAAGATTATATTGAATGGCAGGACAGGATTGGTGGGCAGGAGGGCATTCTCATGTTTGGATTTTCTTGTGATCTTATGGCCCTGCTAAATTACCTCTAGTCTACAGGTGAGTGGCAGAATATGGGAAGTTGATCATACTGTGGGCAGAATTAGTGTAAGCAAGTTGGAACATAGTAAATAGAACAGTACAGAAGAGGAACAGGATCTTCAGCCCACAACATCTGTGATGAGTCCAGCAATTATCTGTCTATTTAAGAAGGAACTGCAGATGCTGGAAAATCGAAGGTAGACAGAATTGCTGGAGAAACTCAGCGGGTGCAGCAGCATCTATGGAGCGAAGGAAATAGGCAACGTTTCAGGACGAAACCCTTCTTCAGAGTACTGTCTGCATGTGATCTACTGCATATCTCTCCATTCACTGCATATCCATGCATCTATGTAAAACCCTGTTAAACGCCACTATTGCATATGCCTCCACCACCACCCCTGGCAGTGAGTTCCAGACACCCACCACCCTCTGTATAAAAACACCTGCCCCGTACATCTCCTTTAAACTTTGCCCCTCTCGCCTTAAAGCTGTGCCCTCTCCTGTTTGATATTTCCACCCTGGGAAAAAGATTCTGACTGTCTACCCCATCTATGCCTCATAACTTAATATTCTTTTATCAGGTCTCCCCTCACCCTCCGGTGTCCCAGACGTTCTAGATAACGGGCTCAGACTCCTTGGGCTGAAGAGGGTGTTCCTGAGCTGAATGACCTGTGGATCACCCACCAAATCTCAAGGTCTGGAGTTTGGGTCTTGGTTACAAACTAGTCCCGGGTCTAATGGAAGATACCAGTGTGAGTAGTGTTATGTGCAGTCCTTTGTTCTTGCTGGAACAGACAGCAAGATGTACAAGACACTTGGAATTAGAATAATAGATTCAAACGCAGTTAAATCAGTGGAATATTTTATGAGCTCAGCCATTAAATGGAAACAGATGTTACAATTTTCCTAAAATAATTGGAGATTACATTTGCTAATGAAAATATTCTGTTTGACATTGGAAATGAAGCTCATTCTAAAGCCAATTTGTAAATGTAGTTTTAACGGTTGTGATATAATGAGTTGGTGATAATTTTCAGTTACCATTTCAGAATTGAGAATGATGTGTGTGTTATTAGTGTACATTGTGCTGATGTATCGTTTTAACCTGAAACTGTGGACACAAAGCTCACCAGTCCTTCCCCTCAAACCCTGTACTCAAGTGGAAACTCCGCACCAATAAATAGGGCCAAAATGTCACCTTACAACAGTCAAAATGAAATAAATAAGCAGGTTGAGACATGGCAGGCCACCAGTAAGGTGTTTGCTGTCTTGAGGTGTACAGCATTGTAATGTGTGCTGGTTATTTCTTCAGTTCTTCTGTAAGTAAGTTGAGTGGTGGATGCAGCTGACATGTGGGGAGGCAGTTTAGTTTAGAGATACAGCACAGAAACAGGCCCTTCAGCCCACCAAGTCCATGCTGACCAGCGATCCCCGCACACTAGCGCTGTCCTCCACACACATGGACATCTCCCTTGAGATCGCAAACAGCAGGCTTCAGGTCGGCTACAACCTGGACGTCCATAGAGTGTGGGAGGAAACCAGAGCACCCGGAGAAAACCCACGCAGTCACAGCGAGAACGTACAAACTCCAGACAGACAGCATCCGAGGTCAGGATCGAACCCGGGTCTCTGGCGCTGTGAGGCAGCAACTCTACCGCTGTGCCACCGTGCCGCCCCTATGCACCCAGAGTGATTTGGGTTTGTGATTGTGGGATTAGAATCAATTTGAATCGATCTTCGAAATAGTAAAGGGCAGACAATATCAGTTGGGTTTATTTACAGGCGAACAAATAGTGGTTACAATATTGGGCATGGCATAAATCAAACATTTAAAGATGCATACAAGAGGAGTAATCTTAGGAGACTTGAACCTAAATATAGACTAGACAGAGCCAATGTACTGTAATACTGTAAGGAGGAGAATGGATTGTATGTGTGATCGTGATGCTTTTCTGGAGCAACATGTGGAGAAAGCAACCTGGGAAAAAGTTATTTAAAATTGTCTTTTGTGCAATAAAAAAGGGATATTTATTGTAAAAGTGCCCTTTAACCCGGGGTACTTTGCAGTGCGGAATATATAGGGTGAATGCCCAGGATAGAGGAATCAAAGTTCGTTTACGCAGGATAGTGGAATCAAACACAAGAGGACAAATGTTTAAGGTGAGAAGGACAAATGATTCAAACATGCCTGGACAAATGATTCAGTCTGAAGGAAGTGTCTTGAGCTGACATGTCACCCATTCTGTGTGTTGGACATGCGGATGACATGGCCAGTCCATCGAAGTTGGTGCTGTATTATTGTGGTGGTGATGCTGGCCATGTTGATGTTGGTGCGTGTTGGAAACCTGTGAACCATCTTTAATTGGACTTTACTAGACTTTATACCCTTTACCATGTAACTGTACACTGTGAATGGCTCGATTGTAATGGTACTGACTGGATAGCATGCAACAAAAAGCTTTTCACTGTACCTCGGTACGCGTTACAGTAAACTAGACTGGACACATACCCTGGTGACAGGTGTGACCATCGTACCATCCATCACATTGATGGTGCTGCTCCTGAATGATTGTATTAGTTCCAATTTAAGAGATTCTATTCAGGCACCGATCCTACATGTTAAAAATAACTGTGAGCCAAACAAAGACTGACCTACATTGAACAGTAAAGTAGGCCAGTTATCTTGTTCTGACATCGCCATCTCCTGAGCTTCCCGCTGTGCTCCGATCTAACTACGCTACACTTGGCTTAGAGATCCACAAAATCAATGTGAAGCCTGCCATTCCTTTGAAAATGCAGACAAGCATATGACAGAGACTGCATTTCAGCTAATACATCATCTTCGGCATTTATTTATTTAAAATTATCACTGAATTCTGAGCTTGCCGTTTTCATGAAGACAAAGGATCGTGCCGATGGGATGTGGAGCAGAATGCTGGGAGAACTGTAATCAACAGCATCTGTGGGGATAAAAGCTATCAACACCCACCCTCTGCCTTCACTAATGCTGCTTCACCCAATCTATCCTTGCAGTGTTTTGTTTATTTGTACCTGCCCAGTTTCTATTGTAGTGTTGGAATAATTCACAGCTATAACACTGCCTGAGTTCAATCCTGACTACGGGTGCTGTCTATTGGAATAATTCACAGTTTATAACACTGTCCGTGTTCTATCCTGACTACGGGTGCAGTCTGTACGCAGTTTGTACATTCTCCTCGTGACCGTGTGGGTTTTCTCCAGGTGCTCCAGTTTCCTCCCACATTCTAAAGAAGTGCGGGTTTGTAAGTTAATTGGCTTCTGTTAATTTGCCCTTTGTGTGTAGGATAGAACAAGTGAACGGAGGAGATCGCTGGTCAATGTGGACTCAGTGGGCCGATGGGCCGAAGGGCCTGTTTCCGTGCTGTATCTCTAAATTAAACTAAAGTTGTATATAGATGCATGTTTAGTTTAGTTCAGAGATATAGAATGGAAACAGGCCCTTCGGCCCACTGAGTCCATGCCCACCAGTGATCCCCGCACACTAATACTATCCCATACACACTAGGGCCAATTTTACATTTACACCAAGCCAATTAACCTACAAACCAGTACATCTTTGGAGTGTGGGAGGAAACTGATCTTAGGGAAAACTCACATAATAAGTGATAGGATGAGCATTCGGCCATTCGGCCCATCAAGTCTACTCCGCCATTCAATCATGGCTGATATATCTCTCCCTCCTAACCCCATTCTCCTGCCTTCTCCCCACACCTGACACCCGCACTAATCAAGAATCTATCTATCTCTGCCTTAAGAATATCCAATATTCCCCAGCCCGTCATTCACACATTCCTACCATTGAATCAATTTGCTTTGTGATTATTTTGTCTCTCTGCAGTGGAAAGTTACCAGCTACATGCTGGAACAAGAAGAGACATAAGTTTCAGTGGCGTTTCAGTTTGAGTTTGAGTTTTCAACTAATAAAATCAGAGGAGATGTAATTTTAATTGAATCAATGGGAGAATCTCCGATGCTTAAATGTGGTGATGTGAAACCAGGCTGCGACTTTGGGACAGTTTCTGTGTTAGCGTGCGATCACAGTCAGTGTGTACATGCCAATTCAACAGAGGCTTTATCTGTACAGTCTGAAGATCTCATTGCATTTAAACAGGAAAAAAAATACTCAAGATAGACACAGAGTGCTGGAGTAACTCAACGGGTCAGGCAGCATCACTGGAGAACATGGATAGGTTGCATGTTATTTAATCCTGCTTGCCATGGTCAATGGGCTCAGGAATCGCGACTAATGTCAGCTGCTACAGCCCGAGATGAAGCCATGATTCTGGGCGGTTGTAAGTTGATTAAAGCGGGTGTTTGGTGGTATGTCTGCACGATAACACCGAAGGGAGAAGGGTTGGAGTGACCTATAGACATGTCTGCCCCACAACACCAGCGGTCAGCGTTGCACCACCCCCGCTCTCCACTGCTGCTACATACTTGCCGCACTGCGCCAGCAATGAAATTAACTGGATCTACCTTATACCTCATGGCTGGTCACATCAACACGATCAATAGGATCAATAGCTGAGATGTATGATTGCTGGCTGGAGTCGAGTGCTGGAGTGGAGACAGTATTGATGAAGCATTAAACTATTGTACTTACTGGCGTGAGGTGGCGGAAGGCAGTTGCCAGCATCAAGGGCAAGGCCATTCAGTCATCTACAACATCGGATCTATTACCTCATCTTTGCATTCACTGATATATAATTCATGATGACATTTGGTATTTGACCTCTCATGGAGTATCCTTTTTCCATTCACGAAAGCAACCTGATTCAGGGAAATATTGAATGACATGAATTATAAATGACTTCATTGATAGCTTTGTGCATTTCCTCTCTCAGTGTCTCCTGACATATGACCTCTGATAATAGATTGGGTGGATGGGGTGGGGAGGGGGTGAGAAGTGGGCTCTTCTGGGAGTTTGGTTTTCGCTGGGCAGGTCAGCATCCTGGGTTATAAAGATCTGTCTCCTTGAACAGCTTCAGCTGGGGTAGGGGCCACATAAACAGCACTCATATAATGAAGCCAAGATATGCAGCCTGGCTACAATCAAACCAGTCAGCAAATCTTAGCAAAGAGAGGGCAAATAATCATAGAACATAGACGTACGGCACAGGAACAGGCCCTTCGGCCCACAATGTCTCTCCTGTACATGATGCCAAGACCAATCCTTATCTGATGTACATAACCAATATCCATCCATTCTCTGCATATACGATACGACTTTATTTATCCCGGAGAGAAATTGGTCTATCGACAGTCAAAAGATGCAGTTACATGGCATTGAAGGTGCCATGTGCATTATAATAATAATAATGAAATTCAAGCAACCAGTTATTGTACAGCACATATCCACGTACCTGTCTAAAAGTCAATTAAACATCACCACCCTTGGCAGTGCATTCCAGGCACCCACCACCCTCTGTATAAACTTGCCCCGCACATCTCCTTTAAACTTTACCCCTCTCACCTTAAAGCTGTGCCCCCTAGTATTCGAGATTTCTTACCTGGGACAAAAGGTTCTGACTGTCTATCCCATCTACGCATCTCATAATTTTATAAACTTCTATCAGGTCTCCCCTCAACATCCAACGTTGCATACCCGTCCAACCCCTCCCTGTAGTTAGTACCCCCTAACCCAGGCATCATTGTGGTAAAACTCCTCCGCACCTTTGATCCACATCTGGATGAGCTTCACAGAAGATGTTGCCAAGCAGATGTTGGTACCAGAATTCCGAGGTGGGAGATTGGTCAAAGTAATTGGGTTTAGATAATATTTTAAGGATGAAAAGAGACAGGGAGAGATGGATGAGGTCATTCTAACAATGAATCTTTCTACATTTCCCTGATCACCGTCCCATTTGATCTGTGTTTCACACCTTACTCTTCCATATCTCTTTGTCTCCTTCTCCCCTGATTTTCAGTCTGTGCAAGGGTCCCAACCCAAAACGTCACCTATCCATGTTCTCCACAGATGCTGCCTGACCCGCTGAGTTACTCCAGCACTCTGTGTAACTTCACCTATCCATGTTCTCCACAGATGCTGCCTGACCCACTGAGTTATGGTGCAGCAGCATCTATGGAGCTAAGGAAATAGGCAACGTTTCGGGCCGAAACCCTTCTGGAAATAGGCAACGTTTCGGGCCGAAACCCTTCCGGGTTTCGGCCCGAAACTTTACCTATTTCCTTAGCTCCATAGATGCTGCTGCACCCGCTGAGTTACTCCAGCACTCTGTGAAACGTCACCTATCCATGTTCTCCACAGATGCTGGCTGACCCGCTGAGTTACTCCAGCACTCTGTGAAACGTCACCTATCAATGTTCTCCACAGATGCTGCCTGACCCTCTGAGTTACTCCAGCACTCTGTGTCTGCATTTGTGCAACATCAGACCTTGTTTGCGTACGTTGGTGTATCAGTCCCCTCTCACCTAGATATTATAACAGAGCACACACTGAGAGCTTCCCATTTTTTATTGAATCATATTTAAACAAGGCAACTCTAATTTGATTACACATCTCTGCCTCTGTAGTTTGTTCATTTCCAGACGGCCGCTCCCACATAACTTGTGATCGGGCAACGTCAGTTCGAATCTGGAAGTCAGAGTATTTTTTAACCTTTCATGGGACATGGTGAGCTGAGACCATATTTATTGCCGATTCTTCACAGCCGCTGAGAGGAGCAGGTGGTGGATTGTGCTAGAGCATGATGACAGAGGAATACAAGAACCAGGGGCAGGAGTTGACCTCATGGCCTCTAGGTGGTCACTGCCCGCCTGTAATATCATGCTTGATCTGGGGTCACAGCTGCCCCAATAACCCATAATGGTTTAATTCACTTGTGCTCCAAAACTCCACCGTGAATGATCCACTCCACTCCATTGCAGGAGGTAATTTCATAACTTTGTTGAGTGGGACAGTTAACAAACACAAGAACAATGAAGGAGAGTTGCAATAGATGGCAACATGGATGGCACAGCGGTAGAGTTGCTGCCTCACAGCGCCAGAGACCCGGGTTCGATCCTGACCATGGGTGCTGTCTGTACGGAGTTTGCATGCTCTCCCAATGACCGCGTGGGTTGCTCCGGTTTCCACCTTCATCCCAAAGATGTACAGGTTTGTAGGTTAATTGGCTTCGGTAAAATTGCAAATAGTTGGGAGTGTGCAGAATAGTGTTAGTGTACCAAGTGATGCATAGACTCAGTGGGCTGAAGGGCTTGTTTGTGTGCTGTATCTCAAGTCTATACACCTTCCTCTGCTATTATTGCTTTAAGACATTGCTTAAAAACCTTTATTGACCAAGCTTTTACTGTCAATACCGAGGATGCCTTAAGTGACCTGAGATTAGATTAACTTTATAATGCTCTTGCCACCAATAAGGTATGTTTGACATGCCTCGATCGTTACACAGGATCTCCAGCACTCAAGCTCTGAGAGCTAGCTCCCTCAATACAGCCTGCAACAGTGAGACAATAACCTGTACCTTTACGGATGTTAAAGGTGCAGATTGTGTGGCGAGCTGCTCAAAGCCTCTGTGTTAAGGGTGTGATCACATTGTCATCTATACCGTCATTGATCGCTGATTGTAACTCAAGGCAGCATGTGGGATTTTTGGTCATTTCACAACCGGTCTAATTTTACTTTCCACTAAAGAGGAAAAATGATCAGGGTTTATAATAACATGGGGCCACAACCTGCCAGGCACATGGTGTTCAATTCATCCCCTTGGTATGGAGTTCCAGTCCCAGAGGTCAGAGATACAACCATTCCTGGTAACTCATCAACTGATCCCAGGAAATACCATGAAATACACTTGCAGTTACTTCCAGGAAGAGGCTTTACGACCCAGTCTGATCATCAACTCGTCTCAGTCCACCATGTAGCTGGCTTGAGTACTCTTAGACAGGACATTGCTTGTGGATAGACACAAAATGCTGGAGTAACTCAGCGGGACAGGCAGCATCTCTGGAGAAAATGAATGGGTGACGTTTCGGGTCGAGACCCTTCTTCAGACAGAAAGTCAGAGGAGAGGAAACAAGAGATATAGATGGTGGTGGAGAGAGATATACAACAAATTAATGTTCTATAACTTTTTGTTGCATATCTTTCATTCATTTTTTCAATATCTCTATCACAGTCTATACAAACTTGCGTACAGACAGCACCCGTGGTCAGGATCGAACCCGTGTCTATGAGGCAGCAACTCTACCGCTGCGCCACTGTGCCGCCCAGCAGGGGAGCAGTAGTGGGAATGATCTACTGTGTAAAGAGCTGGTGCAGAAACAAAGGGCTGAATGGCCTGTTTTGTTCTGATTCTGTGATTCTTTATCCTCAAACAAAACAAAACAGAAGATTTGTATTTTTGCGATGCCTTTCAGGACCTCAAGGAGTGTAGAATGTTTCAACATGCAAGTGTGTTTGTGGAGGAAAAGGAGGCATGCTTTTAACATGGTATGTGTTTGAGTTTTATGTTGAGAATAAACTTTTCTGTTTGAATATGTATTCAGGAAAGTCAAAAGAGTCGAAACCTCAAAGAGTCAATTTTGCTTCAAACAGAATGTTACATTTTTGGAGTTTTACAGCAAACGGAATTTTAACGTTTGTTCATTTCGAGAAGAAAAGAGTAAGACATTGATATAAATTCATACACATACATGTCTGTTTAAAACAGCTGCTCTTTCTGCAGTTTATATGTTAAAATCCAAAATAATCATTCATTCTTAAAGTAAGACCTGTTTATACAGCTGTGGTGTAAAAGGCAAACAGTACTTATGAAGGCTTAAGATCGTTCTTTCCAAATGCAGTCAGTGGGGCCCTGCACTGCCATGTTTTCCTGCACGTCGACACTTCAGTATCTAGATAGAAACATCATATATATACTTGTTCAGTGCAACCTTGCCTCACTGTGTACTGGGGTAAAATGGATTCTTTTGCAGTTTAATTTAGAGATACAGCACGGAAACAGGCCCTTCGGCCCTCGCCAACCAATGATCATCCTGTACACTCGTTCTATCCCACGCACTAGGGACAATTTACAATTTTAACCAAAGCCAATTAACCTACAAACCTGAACGGCTTTGGAGGAAACTGGAGCACCCAGAGAAAACCCACGTACAGAGAGCACCCGTAGTTAGCATTGAACCTGGGTCTCTGGTGCTGCAAGCATTGTAAGGCAGCAACTCTACCGCTGTGCCACAGTGCTGCACCAGTTGGTTGTAGCCTGGTGCAAACTGCCACACAGTTTGCCCACTTCTCTCAACAACTTGGTCATGTGGGGAATTGCCGGCCGGTAGTCCCAACCTACAGTGAAAAGCCCTGGACGGAAAGAGTGGATGTGGAGAGGATGTTTCCACCAGTGGGAGTGTCCAGAACCAGAGGTCACAGCCTCAGAATAAAAGGACGTAAATAACCTTTTCAATGGAACTGAGGAGGAATTTCTTTAGCCAGTGGGAGGTGAACAAGCGCAGACTCGCCAATCCCTTCCCTGAACACCTTCACTCAGTCCACCTTGGCCTACGCCACCTCCCAGTTGCCAAACACTTTAACTCCCATTCTCACACTGACCTTTCTGTCCTGGGCCTCCTCCATTGTCAGAGTGAGGCCCAGCGCACACTGGAGGAACAGCACTTGGTCAACTTACACCCCAGCGATATGAACATTGACTTCTCTAACTTCAAATAACCCCTGCATCCCCCCCCCCCCCCCCCCCCCCCCCTCCATCCATCCTCCACCCTAGTTGTTGTATGTGTTTTTTTACCGTTGTCTCGTTGAGATTCTCTGTCTATATCCCACGGCTAACGATGGTCTATTGTGCGGCCCACATCTCCAAGATCATCGTTGCTATTTACATATCATCCATTCATTTCTCCTAAGTACCGTCTATGGAGATCTCACCTTTCCCCTGACTCTCAGTTGAAGAAAAGTCTTGACCCGAAACATTCCCCATTCTTTTTCTCCAGAACGCTGCCTGACCCGCTGAGTTACTCCAGCCTTTTGTGTCTGTCTTTGGTTTAAACCAGCATCTGCAGTTCCTCCCTCCCTGTACACTATGTACAACACCAGCCACTTTAGTGCCCGCTGCATGTTCTTCATGGTATTGTTACGCCACAGGGGGTGGTGTTGGCTTCAGTACGAGTCGATAAATCTTCACAGCCTCTAAATAAATGATCCAATGGCACAAGTTGAAGCTCAGTGTTATTCTGTTTGGTGACCTGTCCAGTTATTGACTCTCGTCAAAGTCACTAAGCCAGATGATCTGCCCATTTATTTCAATGTTGTTTGTGGCAGCCATTATCTGTGTGCTGTGGATGATTGATTGTATTCATGTATAGTCTTGATTTTGACTGGATAGCACGCAAACAAAAGTATTTTGTTGTATCTTGGTACCCGTGACAATAACACACGTGCTGTGTGTACATTGATGGTAGATGTTCCTACATCACCATGTTGGCTGCTCTTCAGATAATTCATTGGACCCAGAAGGATCCTGACCTGAAACGTCACCTATCCATGTTCTCCACAGATGCTGCCTGACTCGCTGAGTTACTCCAGCACTCTGTGAAACGTAACCTATCCATGTTCTCCACAGATGCTGCCTGACCCGCTGAGTTACTCCAGCACTCTGTGAAACGTCACCTATCCATGTTCTCCACAGATGCTGCCTGACCCGCTGAGTTATAATGCAGCAGCATCTATGGAGCTAAGGAAATAGGCAACGTTTCGGTCCGAAACCCTTCTGGAAATAGGCAACGTTTCGGGCCGAAACCCGGAAGGGTTTCGACCCAAAACGTTGCCTATTTCCTTAGCTCCATAGATGCTGCTGCACCCGTTGAGTTTCTCCAGAACTCTGTGAAACGTCACCTTTCCATGTTCTCAGATGCTGCCTGACCCGCTGAGTTACATTTTTGGATCAATATGAGCACATTGCAGACGATTCTATTAGAAAGTCTATTGGACGCATGGTTAAGACAAACACTCACTCTTGCTGGATGTTAGATGAACAGGGACCAGCTCTCTCCACTGCTCCATTAAAATTGATTTCTAAATGAGATTTCAGAAAGGCCAACACTCCAGAGAATTAGTGCCACAGTTTTGTAAATTTATTTCTTTTGAGCTTAGGTTGATTTTGAAAGGTCCTACGTCATAATGTTGAGAAAAACTGGAACTGCCAAATGCTCGAGAAATATTTTGTTGAGTTTATCGGGAGATATTTATAACTGAATGGCAGGAAATAAGTGAAATTAAATCATTAAAAACTTATGTGCAATAAATCTAAAGCTTCGCATTCTGGGAATGTTGGAGAATTTAGATCATATTTTCTGTGTTTGTGCATTGATGCTGTTTTTTTATGTGTGGAAAATGACAGAAAATGCTGGAGTAACTCAGCGGGACAGTCTTCCTCAGTGTGAAGAAGGGCCATGACCCGAAACGTCGCCTATTCCTTCTCTCCAGACATGTCACCTGCCCCGCTGAGCTCAGGACTGCTCTCTAGTTAGTGGTTGGATGGGCAGTGAAACTTTGAGCATGGTATCTAATGTTGAGTGCCCGGAGTCAAATGTGCGTTTCCCAAATTCAGGAAGACATTATTAATACACATATCGTTCATGCACCCAGACTAGAGTGGAAGATCAGACAGCACCCGTGACAAGATCAAACCTGGGTCTCTGGCGCTGTAAGGCAGCAACTCTGCCATGTACCTATACTCTGTGAATGGCTCGATTGTAATCATGCATTGTCTTTCTGCTGACTGATTAGCACAAAACAAAAGCTTTTCACTGTACCTCGGTACAATAAACTAAACTGAAACTGACACTGGAATAGTGAAAGGCCTGGATATAGTGGACGTGGAGAGGATATTTCCACTAGTGGGAGAGTCTAGGACCAGAGGTCACAGCCTCAGAATTAAAGGACGTTCCTTTAGGAAGAAGGTGAGAAGGAATTTCTTTAGTCAGAGGGTGGTGAATCTGTGGAATTCTTTGCGACAGACGGCTGTGGAGGCCAAGCCAATGGATATTTTTAAAGTAGAGATAGATAGATTGTTGATTTGTACAGGTGTCAGGGGTTATGGGGAGAAGGCAGGAAAATTGGGTTGGGGGGGCGAGAGATCAGCCATGATTGAATGGCAGAGTATTGATGGGCCGAATGGCCTAATTCTGCTCCTATCACTTGTGACCTTATGAAACTGACCTGAAACTGCTGCACCGCTGGTCATGCTGGGTGGGGGTGAGAGCAGGGTAAAAGACTCTCACTTCTAAATTAGAGCTGGGAGCTGCCTTTGGAGACTCCAGGAATGCTGGATGTCTGTCTCCCTGGAGAGAGGGGAGCAGTGTCTACAGGGCAGTAAACAAAGCCACCATGGGAGTTCACCAAAAACTTGCAATGATTCTTGGCTGCTTGCCCTGCAACCAATTAGGATTCAACTATCTCACAAGGCTCTATTTACTGATGTTGGATGATGGATAATGTGCAATGCAAGATTTGTCTCAGGAATAAAGTCTGTGAAAGGCACCAACAAGATTAGAGTGTGTGTCAGTGTGGAAGAGATTATGACTCGTATTCCTCACTGTATGTAAGCATAAGATGATGCAGTAACACTACTATTGTTTGGTTATCTGAGTGAAATGGCTGTCATTTAGGTTTAGACAGAAGATAGACACAGAGTGCTGGAGTAACTCAGTGGGTCAGGCAGCATCTGTGGAGAACATGGATAGGTGACATTTCACAGAGTGCTGGAGTAACTCAGCGGGTGCAGCAGCATCTATGGAGCTAAGGAAATATGCAATAGGGGACGAAACCCTTCTGAGTTTCGGCCCGAAACGTTGCCTGGGTCCAGAAGGGTTTCGGCCCGAAACGTTGTAGGTGACCTTCACTCCATAGAGTGCTGCACCATAACTCAGCGGGGTCAGGCAGCATCGATGGAGCTAAGGATATAGGTGACGTTTCACGAGTGCTGGAGTAACTCTGTGTTTCGGGCAGCATCTGTGCCTATTTCCAGATAGGGTTTCGTTTCACAGAGTGCTGGAGTATTTCAGCGGGAAGGCAGCATCTGGCCCAAAGAACACGGATAGGTCCTTCGCTTCATAGAGTGCTGCTGACCATAACTCAGCGGGTCAGGCAGCATCTGTGGAGAACATGGATAGGTGACGTTTCACAGAGTGCTGGAGTAACTCAGCGGGTCAGGCAGCATCCTTGGAGAAAAAGAATAGGTGATGTTTTGGGTCGGGACCCTTCTTCAGACCAAGAGTCAGGGGAGAGGGAGACAGAGATATGGAAGGGTAAGGTGTGAAAACACTGATCAAAGGTGGGTACTTGCACAAGTGAGTTACTCTTGTGAAAGGAATGTGTTTGCTGTAAGTAAGAGGCATAAATGGCCAGCAGAGGGTGAAGGGCAATTATTGGTACTGATTTACATTTTCATGGGGTGGGGAGTAACTTGCTGGAGTAGATTGTGTTACAGCTCAAGCGATCAGGCTTATGCACACTCTGTAAACTAGAAGAAAGAGCTACCATCACCCAAATCTAAATTGTTCGTTTAATTCAATACAGGTTAATATGTTGCAGGACAACAGGCCTCGTTGATTGCTGTACTCCACACCGGTCGGTATCAGGCCCATTATATCTACTCAGCCAGAGTCCAGGGAAGGATTCACGTGCCTGCCTTTGTCTCTGCACTCTGGGCCTCTGGTTGACAAGAGTAGATCCCGGTCCTGTTCTGCCACTTTCAGAGAAGCAGTAGATTTACAAGCATGGAGGAGCACGGCACACTCACTCGCCTCGTTTTTAAAGCCAGCTGCATTCGATGCCTTGCAGAATAACTTTGGTAGATTTTCTAATTGCTGCCTGGGGTGGAATTAGCGTTGCAAATCGGCTGCCCTTTATAGAAACCATCTGATTTCCCTTAGCATTGAGATCAGTATTGCAGAAAGGGTTCCTTGCCATTAACTCTTCAAGTCCTGGAGTAGGGCTGAAACCCCTGGCAGAGCTATTAACGGAGCTGGCCAATAGATGAAGGGGTGCAAGGGTCACTGGTGGTTCTACTGAGCTGCAGTGTTACAGCATTGGGACACCAAACGTCGGGACAATGGGAAAGGAATTGAAGAGCTGAGATGAGAAAGAACCATCCACTCTGTATGTGTAGGAAGGAACACAGAGTGCTGGAGTAACTTAGTGGGTGCAGCAGCATCTGTGGAGCTAAGGAAATAGGCAACGTTTCGGGCCGAAACCCGTAAGGGTTTCGGCCCGAAACGTTGCCTATTTCCAGAAGGATTTCGGCCCGAAAAGTTGCCTATTTCCTTAGCTCCATAGATGCTGCTGCACCATAACTCAGCGGGTCAGGCAGCATCTGTGGAGAACATGGATAGGTGACGTTTCACAGAGTGCTGGAGTAACTCAGCGGGTCAGGCAGCATCTGTGGAGAACATGGATAGGTGACGTTTCACAGAGTGCTGGCGTAACTCAGCGGGTCAGGCAGCATCGGTGGAGAACATGGATAGGTGACGTTTCACAGAGTGCTGGAGTAACTCAGCGGGTCAGGCAGCATCTGTGGAGAATAGGTGACGTTTCGGGTTGAGAACCCTTCATCAGTCTGAAGACAGGTCTCAGCCTGAAACTTCACCTATATCTTTAGATCTCCACAGATGCTGCCTGCCCGCTCGCTGAGTTACATCCACTCTATATTGGACCTCCCCACTGTGGAGGAGACCATGGATCAAGGAGACGAGTTGCTATCTCGTTTGCAAAGGGGAGTGAGCGAGCATGGGCTCTGGGCAGTGAAGTGGGAGATGATGGGCATATGGTGTATCTCTCCACCACTGGAGCTGGGCAGACTGGACACACAATGAACCATCCTGCTGTTGTGTAGAGGGAGAAGAGATAGATCATGCGGTGGCCATTGGCCAGGACAGAGCAACAAGAAGTATAATGACCGCACTGTGGGTGTGAGTGATGTCAGCAGACTGAGGTCAACCAAAGATTAGTGAGGACAAGGAAGACTGAGAAATAGACCATGTGAGGAGTAGGAGACGGGTGGAAGTTAAAGCAGAAACTAATCAACGTTTTTAAGAAGGAACTGCAGATGCTGGAAAATCGAAGGTACACAAAAAAGCTGGAGAAACTCAGCGGGTGCAGCAGCATCTATGGAGCAAAGGAAAAAGGTGATGTTTATGGGCCGAAACCTGAAGAAGGGTTTCAGCCCGGAATGTTGCCTTTTTCCTTTGCTCTAACTAATCAAGGTTGTTTCATTCACCAGGAAAAGTGGAAAATGTCGATGTAACAATGACAGCCAAGCTGACAAAAGACACTGACCTGTCCGTGAGGGGGTGGTGTTGTGGTGGTCCACACCACCCATAAACCAAGGAATGTCAGACACAAAACAGGAGAGAGACAGGGTGAAAATAGAATGTACAGTGAGGGATCACCGTGACAGACAGACAGAGAGAGAGAGAGGGATACAGATAGAGAGAGAAACTGACAGAGAGTGAGACAGACAGACAGAGATAGAGACTGACAGCGAGAGAGAGAGATAGACAGAGATAGAGAAACTGAGAGAGAGATCAAGACATTCTAATCATGTACAACAACCAGTTTTGTTCAAATTGGCTTAGTTTTCTATATTAGAATGAAAGGAATGGAAATAAAGAGGGAGGGGGAGAGGGAGGGGGAGATCAAGACCTCCTAATCAAGTAAAACAACTTCAGTTTTGTTCAATGTTTCCATTTATCTCCCTGTATAAGACTGAAAGGGAACACACACACACACATACACACACATATATACACACATACACACATACACGCACACACACATATATATACACACACACATACATACATATATACACACACACACACACACATATATACAAAAACACACAAACACACATATATATAAACACACACACACACACACACACACACACATACACACACACACATATACACACACACAAAACACAACGTACATACACACACACATATACACACACACGTGCACACATACACACATATATATACACACACATCATGGACACACACACACACACACGCACACACACACACATGTGCACACACAGACACACACACACACACACACACACACACACACACACACACACACACACACACACACATACACACACACACACACACATACACACACACACACACACACACACACACACACACACACACACACATCAATCTCTTCTGGCCAAGGAAGGCAGCTTTAGATTTGCTCCGTTTTGTTAATTAGTTCCCTGTATTAGCTTGGCTACGATCAGTAAATCAAGTATGTTATTATAAATCGTGGACCTTAACTAAACTTAACCAACTAGATACCCAGCATTGAAAGGCTCCATAGTAATAAGATTTAATACTAAATAACTAATTAACCTCCAGGTCAAGCAAGCAGAACCGATCAGAATGGTTGGACAAGAGACCACAGGTTGAGCGATGTCGGTCGAAAAACAATACCTAATTTCACTATGAATTTTGTGGTTGAATAATCTTCAGATTTTAAACATCAGTGACTTTAATGTGGAGTAATGGGAGAAAGGAGGCACGAACGGGCTCAGTATAACCCTGACTCGACTGATAATGGCCATTCCAAGCCAACACTGGGATTTGGGAACAAAGGGCCTTAAATGAAATGAATGATAGCCAGAAGGAAGGTAGACAAAAATGCTGGAGAAACTCAGCGGGTGAGGCAGCATCTATGGAGCGAAGGAAATAGTCAACGTTTCGGACTTCAGTCTGAAGAAGGGTCTCGACCCGAAACGTCACCAATGCCTTCATTCCATAGTTGCTGCCTCACCCACTGAGTTTCTCCAGCATTTTTATCTACCTTCGATTTTTCCAGCATCTGCAGTTCCTTCTTAAAGATAACCAGATGGATGTGCTTCAAGTGGAAGATTGTACTCAAAGAAAATGGATGACTGTTTTAAAATAGAAATTGGCTTGTGTCTGCCAAACCTATATAATCTCCATGGCTTGGGGTGGAAGGTTTTGTGACATTGAAATTGTGTTTGTGATCCTTCATTATGAAGGGAAAGATTGCAGAGCAACCCTCCACAATGTCAGACACGAGATGCTGGAGTAACTCAGCAGCTCAGAATGTCTGAAGAACGGTCCCAACTCGAACTCCATCTGATCTATTCCCCCCCATGATGTTGCACTCCTCTATAAGGTCACCCACCCCCTCATCCTCCTGTGCTCCAGTGCCAGCCTGCTTAGCCTCTCGCTATAGCTCAGAACCTGGAGTCCTGGCAGTGAATACTATGGAGACATATCAAGACCATTTACATTGTGCCACAAGTTCAACACCTTCTTCACAAGTTGATGAGTTATAGGAGTAGAATTAGGCCATTCGGCCCACCGAGTCGAGTCTGCCATTCAATAATGGCTGATCTCTGCCTCCTAATCCCATTTTCCTGCCTTCTCCCCATAACACTTGACACCTGTTCTAATCTATGTATCTCACAGGCTGAGAAGTAGTTACATTGGCCCCAGCCTTCAATGTTCAGTACTGACAGTACCCCAGACTGTGTTTATTTTTTAATTAAACAATACTAGTCCACAAAACGCAATTTAACAACAGCCCAGTAGTTTTTAAATCATCATTCCTGAAGTCGGTTTTGTGTTCCATATGAATTAAATTACTTGAATTTAAATTGCTGACTGCTGTGTGGGGCTTCGAGCTGAGGCCTTCCCATCAATAGCCTGGGTCCCTGGACAATGGTTGAGTAACCTCACCTCTAGGCTACAGTAGCAGGCGAACATACAGCAGTGCATGGCCCCAGGCTCATGGTACACGCTGCATAACTGGTTGAAGTGCAGCCACAGTGGGCTTTTAATAAATACCCCTGGGATCATGAAATCATCCTCTTGTTCAGACAGAGCCCATAAATTGCCAATTTATTAAAGTCTGCCTCAGGCACTTTGGTGATAGAGGAATGGAAGGAAAAGATTGACATACAGTGCGGAATACAGGAGATGGAGATGAGGGTGGAGACCTCATGTACTGGAGCTGACATTGATGTCCTTACACTGAGTGAGACCAACATCACATTCTCTTTGTTTCAACACAGTTTGCAGCTGGTCCTGTGAAGGGTGTTGCTCTGATCGTCCACACCCCGCACTGACCTGCCTGCACAAGTGGACAGAACTCTTCAGCAAAGACAGGAGGTGCAAACACATATCTCCATGCACAAGGTGTACAGAACTGTTCGTTTAGGAAGGAACTACCAATAAGGCAGCTGTTAGTTTGGAGTTTGTATTCAATAGCCTGATGGCTGGAGGGAAAAAGCTGATCCTGAACCTGGACGTTACAATTTGCAGGCACCCGCATCTTCTGCCCAATAGCAGGAGTGAAAGGAGAGCGTGACCAGGGTGGTGTGGGTCTCTGATGATGCTGGCTGGCTGCCTTACTGTCTCTAACTCACCCCCCCCAACCCCATTCTCCTGCCTTCTCCCCATAACCTCTGACACCCTAATCAAAAATATATCAATCTTTGCCTTAAAAATATCCACTGACTTGGCCTCCACAGCCTAATGTGGCACAGATTCACCACCTTCTGACTACAGAAATTCCTCCTCGTCTTCTTCCTAAAAGAACGGCCTTTAATTTTCAACTCCTACCCCATGTGTGCAAGTTAGCGGTTCCCTTGTTGGTCTTCATCAGTCAGAGAATTTAGAGAAGGTCATGTTGCAGTTGTATAAGATGTTGGTGAGGCCGCATTTAGAGTATTGTGTTCAGTTTTGGCAACATGTTATAGGAAAGATGTTGTCAGGAGGATTCATGAGGATGTTGCCAGGACTCGGGCCTGAGCTATAGGGAGATTGAGTAGGCTGGGACTCTATTCCTTGGAGCGCAGGAGGATAAGGGATGATCTTATAGAAGTGTAAAAAATCATGAATCTCTTGCCCAGAGTAGGGGAATCGAGGACCAGAGGACATATGCTTAAGGTGAAGGGGAATAGATTTAATAGGAATCTGTGGGGTAACTTTTTCACACAAAGGGTGATGGGTGTATGGAGCGAGCTGCTGGAGGAGGTAGTTGAGGCTGGGACTATTGCAATGTTTAAGAAACATTTACAAAGTTACATGGATAGGACAGGTTTAGAGGGATATGGGCCAAATGCAGGCAAGTGGGACTAGTGTAGATGGGGCATGTTGGTCGGTGTGGGAAGTTGGGCCGAAGGGCCTGTTTCCGTGCTGTATGACTCTATGACTCTAATTGAACCATCCTATTACCAACTAGAGAGAGATCCTGAGCTACTATCGACCTCATTAGTGACCCACAGACTATCTCTTGATGCAAGATATAACACGGCAGGTACATGGGCAGGACAGGTTTAGAGGGATATGGGCCAAACGCAGGCAGGTGGGACTAATATTGGTGGGGCGTTGAGCTGAAGGGCCTGTTTCCATGCTGTATCACTCTATGACAACCCCAACAAACCACACTAGAGAAGCAGCAACTCATGGCTGATCAAAGAGGCTGGTCAGAGCAGAGGAGCAGAGAGCCAGAGAGCCAGCCACATCCTCTTTGTCGTTACAGTTTCAGTTCAGTTTATTGCCACGTGTACCGAGGTACAGTGAAAAGTTATGGTTGCGTGCTAACCAGTCAGCGGAAAGACAATACATGATTACCATCGAGCCATTTACAGTGTACAGGATAAGGGAATAACGTTTAGTGCAAGGTAAAGCCAGCAAAGTCCGATCATATGGTGGTTCACTGATTACATTATTGTAAAGGAGGGTTTCAATCTGAAACGTCACCCATTCCTTCTCTCCAGAGATGCTGCCTGACCCGCTGAGTTACTCCAGCACTCTGTGAAACGTCACCTATCCATGTTCTCCAGAGATGCTGCCTGACCCGTTGAGTTACTCCAGCATTCTGTGTGTTACATTATTGTAAGCTGCATCGTCTGCAACCTGAGTAAGATTGCAACTTTGCTCTGAGTGTTTGGAATCTTTCACTGACCCCATTACTGTTTCACGCACTTACAGGGGCCATGCAGAGTGCAGTGGGATCATGTGTTGTGATGGTCTCTCACCAGATGGAGCAGCTTGATATGTGAGCATCATGCAGAACGATGGCCGCTTTAGTAGAGGCAGCTTCAGCAACACAACCACATTTAACAAACCATCTCCTGTACATTTTTTCGATGGTAAATACAGCCCGGTCGGTCCTCAGCAGAGTTGTGACAGAAAGCTAAGCAGTTAGCAGGTCTGTTTTAACAACAGCTAATTAATGCATTCCCTGTACAACTTCACAGAGTAAATGGTCGGTCCACTGAGGAACAAGGACAATGATACATACCAGTGTCCCTGACGCCTGTAACATTTGCAACTACTCTGAGAAGAGGCCAGAATCAAAGCCAAAATCAGCTTTAATCGCTGATAGCCTTTTGCTGCACAAACAAGCCTTTCAGAGTGACCGAATACATTCCATCTTGCAATTAATGGATCCTAAAACCACAGGGTTCTTGGCTTGTGAAGGAAACCAAAATCAATTATTGACAGTGGCTTAGTGCCTGGCTTTTTTTGTCTTGTATTTCAAAGGTTCTGCTTACCTCAGCAGAAACTTAATGAGCTCCCAAGAAAGGGAGCTAGGAAGATGCACAGACCACATCTCACTACATCCCCACATCTGTCTGTCTGCCATACTGTAGCTCTGACGCCTCTCCATACAGCCTGCTCAGCTGGCCTTTGCTGCTTCTTGCTTGGCCCATGATTTATCAATGTTCTCTTGTGGGTCACAAGTTCTTACATTTGACCTCCAAAACGCAACATCTCACACTTGTCCGGATTAATGTCCATCTGGCATTTCTCTGATCACATTTCCAACCGGCCTATACATAGCTTAATGCTTAATGCACAAAAGGATACAGAGTGCTGGAGTAACTCAGTGGGTCAGGCAGCATCTGTGGAGAACATGGATAGGTGACGTTTCACAGAGTGCTGGAGTAACTCAGCGGGTCAGGCAGCATCTGTGGAGAACATGGATAGGTGACGTTTCACAGAGTGCTGGAGTAACTCAGCGGGTGCAGCAGCATCTATGGAGCTAAGGAAATAGGCAACGTTTCGGGCCGAAACCCGGAAGGGTTTCGGCCCGAAACATTGCCTATTTCCAGAAGGGTTTCGGCCCGAAACGTTGCCTATTTCCAGAAGGGTTTCGGCCCGAAACGTTGCCTATTTCCTTAGCTCCATAGATGCTGCTGCACCATAACTCAGTGGGTCAGGCAGCATCTATGGAGAACATGGATAGGTGACGTTTCACAGAGTGCTGGAGTAACTCAGCGGGTCAGGTAGCATCTGTGGAGAACATGGATAGGTGACGTTTCACAGAGTGCTGGAGTAACTCAGCGGGTCAGGCAGCATCTGTGGAGAACATGGATAGGTGACGTTTCACAGAGTGCTGGAGTAACTCAGCAGGTCAGGCAGCATCTGTGGAGAACATGGATAGGTGATGTTTCACAGAGTGCTGGAGTAACTCAGCGGAAACCTCTGTCTGATTACTCCATCGTCTTGTCACCTCAGAGGCATGGTGTTCAAAATATAAAAGATGAAGACTAGGCAGGTCAGGCAGGGTCTGTTGAGAGAGAAACAGAGGCTGTTTCAGCTCACAACATTCATCAGATCCTGAGCCATTATTTACCATCCTGTCCCTCCACTTTTCTCTGTGAACTGCAGAGACAGGGAACTGCAGATGCTGGCTAACAAAAAAGGACACAAAGTGCTGGAGTAACTCAGTGGGTCATGTATTGTGGTGCCAGTCTTGTCCACCAGTCTCTGCCAGCTACTAGGAGCGTTCAAAGTGCCATGGGCATGTATGATGTTACTGTTCCCAGCTGCTTCTCATCATTTAACCATTGAGTCTGAATCACAGCCTTAAAGGAGCCTCACCAAATGATTTGTGTAGGAAGGAACTGCAGATGCTGGTTTAAACCTAAGATAGACATAAAATGCTGGAGTAACTCAGCGGGACAGGCAGCATCTCTGGAGAGATGGAATGGGTGACGTTCTCTAAAGAGAAGGAATGGATGATATCTGAAGAAGGGTCTCGACCCAAAACGTCACCCATTCCTTCTCTCCAGAGATGCTGCCTATCCCGCTGAGTTACTCCAGCATTTTGTGTCTATCCACTAAATTATCTGCTGTAGTCAGATACATAATGCATGGGATCAAGCTAACAGTAAATGAATAGGAAGATAAAGCTATTCCTTTGTGTTGCTAATATCCACCTTCAAAGCAAACTCGGGTCAATTTGTATCCCACAAGTTGTCCTGGAACTTTACAGATCCAGTTAAATAACATTTATTCACAAGGGCCATGTATATTTAAAACTGCAAAAACATAACTATGGCCACAATGTATGTTTAATTGCCATATATAACATAGTTTGTATATATTACCACTGTATACCAATGTTATAACAAAATGAGAGACATCAGATCTTTCATTTAAATTCACGTCCTTTGACATTTAAAAAATAGTGCTTGTTCTCACTAGTAAGTTGGATCAGAAAATGTCAACATTTCACAGAGTATCCCGTTACAGAGTGAGGCATTTCTAGCCTGCAGCCCACTGCAGATGGAGAGCACTTTGCTCCAGGATGTGTCAGGCTGCAGTATAACTGGGTAAGGAAGGCCCCTCTGTTTCTGACGATTCTCCCAGAAATGGATATGGGATTAAAAAGGTGTCGGGCTCACTGACAAACATCTATTGCACCGACCGATACTCACACGATAATTCAACAATAGTGAAAGAGACAGGAGAGGAATTATTGAAACTCTGAAAAACAGTCACAGGCTTGTCCGATTCTGCTGTGAAGAGGAACCGTCCAATAAATACAGGAGACACACAAGGCTGAGGACTGGGATATTTACAGCAATCCCCACCGCCATTGTACATGTTTATATGGTCCCAGCCCCAGACAAAAATGGGACTGGAACCATGGTGGGGGTCTGGTACCTGCTGCCAGGGATGGTTCGGTTTAGTTGGTTTAGTATGGAGATACAGCATGGAAACAGGCCCTTCGGCCCACCAGGTCCGTACCGACCAGCGATCCCCGCACACTAACACTATCCTGCACACACTAGGGACAATTTACACGTATACCAAGCCAATTAAGCTGGCGGTGGAAGCAGATATGATAGTGGCGTTTAAGAGGATTTTAGATAGGCACATGGATATGCAGTGGATGCAGGATCACGGGCAGGCAGAGGAGATAGGTTTAAATTGGCACCGACATTATGTGTAGGAAGGAACTGCAGATGCTGGTTTACACTGAAGATAGACACAAAGTGTTGGAGTAACTCAGTGGGACAGGCAGCATCTCTGGATAGAAGGAATGGGTGACGTTTCGGGTCAAGACCCTTCTTCAAACTGACTGAGTGTCGGGGAGAGGGAGACACAGACATAAGGAAGTGTACGAGATCAAAGGAGATGCAGATCAAGGGAAATGTAGAATAGACAATTGTTAGCTCAGAGAAGGTGACATCAAAGCAAACAGAGATACAATGTAATCAGCGGCACACTGTTGTGGGTCAAGAAAGAATCACGTGTATTGTCAGATGTCCCAGACAGAACAATGACACTATGGCCTGGAGGGCCCGTTCCTCTGTGTTCAAGAAGGAACTGCAGATGCTGGAAGATCAAAGGTACACAAAAATGCTGGAGAAACTCAGCGGGTGCAGCAGCATCTATGGAGCGAAGGAAATAGGCAACGTTTCGGGCCGAAACCCTTCTTCAGACTGAAGTCTGAAGTCTGAAGTCTGAAGTCTGAAGTCTGAAGTCACCCTCAGTCTGAAGAAGGGTTTCGGCCCGAAACGCCGCCTATTTCCTTTGTGGCCCTGTTCCTCTGCTGTTTTGTTTTAGTATTTCTCATTGATCCCAGTCCTGTAGCTATTTAGTTGCCTCGCCCCCCCAACCCATTCCCACCCTCATTCCCCCCACCACCCTCACCCCCTCCCCCACCCTCACCCCACCCTCCACCCCAACCCCCACATGAAGCACACAGTATATAAAACCCACATGCCCCTCCTCAACGTGAATAATCCTGTTCTATTTTAAGCAACTATTTCTGGTGATTAACACTCAGACTGGATACATTTGTTAGATATGCAAATTCAAAAACAAATTGATGTGTAAACCTTCAGTCTGTTTTTTAATAAGAATAATTAAAAACTAATTACCTGGCACGTGAAGGAAAGATTTGACCTTCTAACGATCTTCCCTTGATTAAGACGGGCCATTTAACCAATCAGTTAGAATCTCCCATTGACAGTCAGTCAATCAATCAAATGTGAATTAGGTTGTGTAATGATGAGAAATAAGTGTCTGAGAACCAGGGGCCCACGTGGCCCAGAGACTGCTCTGTGTTCCAACTCAATCACAGCTGATCTGCTGTGTAAGAAGGAACATTAAGGTGCTGGTCAGGCCGCATTCAGAATATTGTGAGCAATTTTGGGCCCCATATCTGAGGAAGGATGTGCTGGCTCTGGAGAGGGTCCAGAGAAGGTTTACAAGAACGATCCCAGGAATTAGTGGGTTAACCTATGATGAGCGTTTGTCGGCACTGGGCCTGTACTTGCTGGAGTTTAGAAGAATGAGGGGGGACCTCATTGAAACGTACAGAATAGTGAAAGGCCTGGATAGAGTGGATGTAGAGAGGATGTCTCCATTAGTGGGAGAGTCTAGGACTAGAGATCACAGCCTCAGAATTAAAGGACGTTCTTTTAGGAAGGAGATGAGGAGAATTTTCTTTTGTCAGAGGGTGGTGAATCTGTGGAATTCCCTGCCACAGGAGGCTGTGGAGGCCACAAGTCAGTGGATATATTTAAGGCAGAGATAGAGAGATTCTTGATTAGTACGGGTGTCAAGAGTTATGGGGAGAAGGCAGGAGAATGGGGTTAGGAGGGAGAGATAGATCAGCCGTGATTGAATGGCGTAAACTTGATGGGCCAAATGGCCTAATTCTACTCCTATCACTTATGACCTTATAATTCCAGTTTCTGGTTTACACCGAAGATAGACACAAAAAGCTGTAGTAACTCAGCGGGACAGGCAGCATCTCTGGAGAGAAAGAATGGCTGATGATTCGGGTCTGAAGAAGGGTCTCGACCCGAAACATCACCCATTCCTTCTCTCCACAGTTGATCTGATACTTGGTCTCAACTCCACGCAGTGCATACTTGCCACATCAGATTCCTGCTGCTATTTTGTTACCAGTTCACTCAACCCATTCACATCCCGTTGTGAACAGGGATTCCCCGGATCAACGGGAATATCGGTAGGTGGGGCCATTTGGTCGTTGTTGTTGTGTCTCACTGGCTAATCGCACCGTGGGAGGAACTGTCGTGTGTCAAGGACACGTCCCATCATCTTCTCAGGGAAAACTAGTCCTGGACAATAAATCCCAAGGCTGCACTATTGCCCACGTTCCATAATTGAAATAACATAACATTTTATAAGTGAGATTGCAGATACTGAGTTTGCATTCCTTGGACGTTTGAATGTTAAACAGTGTTTGATGCTGTTTAAGATATTAAGTGAGGTTGATAGAATAATAGAGAGAAACTATTTCTTGCTGGTGGTGTAATCTAGAGCAGATGGCATTGTTAAATACTTGGAGCTGGTGCAGTAGTGAAGTTGGGAAGCCCATGCACGTGGAGGGCAGATGATATTTCATACTCGCTTCATTCAATAATAATTAATGATGCAAATAGATTTGAGCTTGGTAGGGTTTTGGTGATCAGCAGTAATAGGAATTGTGAGAATAATGTGGGTTAATAGACAGTTTCTAGTTCTCTGACCAGTCTGTATAACCTGATTGAATATTAACTTTACTCGCTGTCCTTGAAGATGTTTATCATTCACGGTGCCCATTCTACTGGAGGCAACTCCTGCTGAAGATTAATAAGAATATAGTCCATGTGGCTGAATTAAAGTGAACTATCCTCTCTCTGACTATTTTGGAGCGTGGTGAATAATATTACATAGAAACATAGAAAATAGATGCAAGAGTAGGCCATTCGGCCCTTCGAGCCAGCACTGCCATTGAATATGATCATGGCTGATCATTCAAAATCAGTACCCCGTTCCTGCTTTTTCCCCCATATCCCTTGATTCCTTGATCTCCAGAGATGCTGTCTGTCCCGCTGAGTTACTCCAGCATTTGGTGTCTCCCTTGATTCCTGTAGCCCGAAGAACTATATCTAACTCTCTCTTGAAAACATCCAGTGAGTTGGCCTCCACTGCCTTCTGTGGCAGAGAATTCCACAGATTCACAACTCTCTGAGTGGAAAGTGTATTTCCTTACCTCAGTCCTAAACGACATACCCCTTATTCTTAAACTGTGACCCCTGGTTCTGAACTCCCCCCAACATTGGGAACATTTTCCCTGCATCTAGCTTGAGACTGAGTTCCTGATCACAGCCTTGTCCTCCAGGAGTGCAGATCAGAAAGTCCTGCACTTGATTATCCAGGCCATTGAAATCTAGTGGAGCATTGACTGGAATTTCCAACATGTGTCCCTTGAGTCTGAGGCAGACAATTCCCAAATAGCCTCTCGTATCTCAGACAGGTAGTAATCCGTTGGCTCAACCTAGCTAAACAACTTCTCAAAGTGCAGGAGAAAGAAAAGACTTGGCCTCACAAACTCTCGGCAGTCAGAAGAAATGAAGCCTTACTGTCTGTTGTGTTAAATAAAGAATATCTGCAGACGCTGGCAATCTGAAATCAAAACAGAAAATGCTGGAAAATCTCAGCAAGTCCAGAAACACCAGACAATGTTTCAGGGACAGGACCCTTGGTTAGAACTGGCCAACTATCACAGATGGATTTCACGGTTTAAAGTTCTGACCTATTCCTTTTATCATGGCCTATAAATCTCCAGGAACATTTGGCCCCTTGCTCCTGTTCTGCTTTGGGCTGGTTGCATCTTCCCTACCAAGTTCGTTTCTCTCAACATTAGTACCATCACCTACAAAGGAATTCAAACGATGGAGTCTTGATTTTTTTTTGTTAAATTTTGTCCCCGGATTCTTCCCAGGAGCTGAGGGTCCAGAGCTCTTTCTCTGAAACCTCCCTGGTTTCCAGCACATACATAAATAATTCTCTGTGACCTTCTAACTTCTGTGCTGGGCTCATCAGTCTCAATGTACTGTTGTACTTGGTGCGATGAGGTAATGGTCTGGCACGTCACCATGTTACTGCAGTAACTACAGCTGGAGACAGTGACACTCATGGTTACAGTAGATCCCTCATCGACCCACAAAGGGATGGGTGATCCCATCACTATCAGTGAGGCTGATATCTGGGCATGGGGAATGTGACGTGTGTTTGGGGAAGGGCAGACCCATTGACTGGAGCTCACCGCTCAATCAGAGACTCCACTCACGACGACTGAAGGTTCGGGATTGCATTACACAATTGCGTTAGTTGTAGACTTAGTTTTCAGTTATACAGCATGGAAACAGCAGCCAGGAGATGTACAGATAAATATCGGCCAGTCCTGACACATTGAAGAGTTCCCACTGACTGTAACCTCTACACAGAGAAGGTAATTGATCACGATCCTGGAATCAATGGCAGCATTGAGGGAAGTGTGGAATCTGTGTCATCAATACAGGTTCATAAGTTATAGGAGCAGAATTAGGCCATTCGGCCCATCAAGTCTCCTCTGCTATTCAATCATGGATGATCTATATTTCCCTTTCAACTCCATTCTCCTGCCTTCTACCCATATCCCTTGAACCTGCCTCTCCACACCTTCCACTCCCATCCATCACGTATAAACCCAAAATACTTGGTACAATGGCCTTGAAGACTTTTAAGAAGCATTTAGACAGGTACATGGATACGACCGGTTTGGAGGGATATGGGCCAAACACGGGGTGTGGGACTAGTGTAGCTGGGACATGTTGGCCGGTGTGGGCAGGTTTCCACACTGTATGACTCTATGGAGCAGTAGCTACTCCATATCAAGTGTCATGTGTGGATGGACCTACTATTGCAATTGGGCAATTTGCAGGCCAATTAGCCTACTAGACAAGTGCTGCTTTGGACAGTAATTATCTCATCTCTGCCCCAATGTTGGACGTGGGATCTTGCGAGGTGTAAATCCTGACATTACAACAGTGATTGCAATTCTCTGTGATTAAATGGTAACGAGGTAGTTTGGGATATCTTAAACTCACGTGAAATAAATAGAAAAATTAGTTTATTTATCTTTCCAATTCAGGAAGGCAGATTGAGCGCAAAATTGAAATTCCATTTTTCTCAATACAAGTGTTTTCCCGATGTGTTTATGAATTTCTACAAACTCATTACTTCAAAACTCGCAGTTGACCCCAAGGTGGTGAAAGTGAATCGCTTCTGAGATGAAGGATTTGGAAAGACATGCAGGTGTCTCCTCCAGATTCAGGTCAGCTACTGGTTCAGTGTGTGACGTTAATTAAACAATTGGTTGTCCATTGTAAACCCCAAGCTGCGTTGGAATCGTTAAGCTGCGGATTCTCCACTTCAGTGACTGCCTTCAGACACAAAACACCACCCTCACATCAGAGAAAAGGCAGAGGCTTACAATTACTGGAGGAGATGCGTGTCATTCCTCATTCTCTGCCGCCAATGAAGCGAGCCGTGCGCAGTTGGCAATGAGCTGTATGTGGCCACAAGGTTGGCTTAAGCTGGTGGACGTTTTGATGCAGAGTTAGGAGTTGTCCAAAAACTCTGTGTGCTTGCTTTAGGTAACACTGTTGGGACCGAACGAAGGACGCAACACTGATGAACATTGAGGAGAGAGAGTGCTGGACTGTGAAACATGCAGAGCAGAAACAGGCACCGTGGCAAAAGCCAAAGACCTTCTTGATTCCAATCAAAGTAGTGGGTGAGTTGACTTTCTGGTATTCATGGCCTGTGGTTGTTGCCATTTGTGTTAAGGATGTCTAATATGCGGCACTACTGTTAACATCTTGTGCAGTTGTTGCATTTGTGTTGTAGTGAGGTGAAGTGATTGTGAGCATAGACATTTCTCACCATCTTCTCATCTTTACTCCACATTGTCCTTCAAAAATAAACTAGGCCATGGCTTCATTAGTCACAGGAAGGGAACTGTTCAAAAATGCTAACACCATTTTAAGAATCAAAAGCTTAAAGTCATTACTGCACACATTTTCCTCACCTATTTCTCATTACACATTCTGAGAAGATTTCAGGCTCCACAGACCATGCCTGGCTGGTAATCTGATACACACTTACGACCACAGCATTTCTTGTGTATTTCGCATTAAGTTAATCAAGAAGCTTACTGACGGAGGAGATTTAGCAAAGCTTTGCCATTTTCCAATCCTTATATTGCAGGTCAAAGGCACAGTGACCTTGTGGCCTTGCCTTGCCTCTGTGGAGCTCCCATTGAATGGCTGCTTTGTGAACCTGGCATTGTAGAATGAGTGCTTCTCCAGGCTGTGAGAGTTTGCATTGACGAGGGGGGTGGGGGGGGTGGGGGCTGCAAGGTGACACAAAGCATTTGTCTTTTCGGCAAAACGTTCTCACCTCTGGATGTATACGCTGCGGCCTCTACAGCAACAATGGGGCTTTCGTTATCATTGTACCGCCGTCATTGATCAACACCAAGCTAATTAAACGGCTCACAGGACCACATTAGTGAGCCAATGGAAGCCGGTCATGTGGTCCGTGTGGTCAGCCACGTATGAACAAGACGCCATTGTCCCCGGTCATGGACCAGTGGATGGGGATAAAGGGATAGCCAGACTCTCCACTGACCAATAGCTGGTTACATTCTGGGCTTGGTTAGGATTCGGAACCGGCTGTAAACCTGATCTTTTTAGGAGCAATGTCCTTTCCTCGAGAAACAGCCCTTTAGCTAAATAGACAGTGAGATGTTTCTGATATTGTGACCTCCCTCGGGTGTCAGCTCCGACCACGACCTGTGTTTCTTTACTCTCCTGTGTCCAGCTGATCTATATTTCTATTGTAGACACAAAATGCTGGAGTAACTCAGCGGGACAGGCTGCATCTCTGGATAGAAGGAATGGGTGATGTTTCGGGTACTCCAACACTCAACACTCTGTGAAACGTCACCTATCCATGTTCTCCACAGATGCTGCCTGACCCGCTGAGTTACTCCAGCGCTCTGTGAAACGTCACCTATCCATGTTCTCCACAGATGCTGCCTGACCCGCTGAGTTACTCCAGCACTCTGTGTCCCTGTCCTTGGCATAAACCAGTGTCTGCAGTTCTTGAAGTAATGGCGAGTGGGCTGCAGAGGCCCCGGCTATTTGTATTTGCCGAGTGTGACTGTGGTGCCTGGGGGCTACTGACTGATCCTTGAGTGTAGATACTGTGTGGAACCAAGGAGGAAACAGCTGCTCACCGCTGGCTGCAGTGGGCAGCCTCTTCCTGCTGGGTCTTGGCAGCTCACAGTACAGGTTCCAGTCTATAAACAGGCAAGATGCTGACAGGGCTAATTCCCTGTGTTTTCCTCGCCAAGCCTCTGCATGCCAAGTATCTGTGGTTCCACACACACTGTGCTTTGCCGAGGAAATACCTCCGTGCAATCCAATCTTTTAATTACACGTTTCTGCTTTTGAAATGGGCTGGATCTGTCACAGACTCTGGAGAAGGCAAGTGGGAAGGGCTAGAGGAAGTTATTCAGCCCCTTGAGCCTGCTCCGTAGTCCAAGACGATCATGTGTAGGTAGGAACTGTAGATGCTGGTTTACACCAAAGATAGGCACAAAATGCTGGAGTAACTCAGCGGGACAGGCAGCATCTCTAGAAAGAATTCAATTTCTCCAGAGACGTTGCCTGTCCCGCTGAGTTACTCCAGCATTTTGTGTTTATCTTTGGTGTAAACCAGCATCTGCAGTTCCTTCCTACACATTACCGGAGATCCAGGAGGACGAGGGAAATGTAAATGTGTGTGACTATCCTGTATGCCTTGTATGTGACTGCTAGGAGTTGCTCTCATTGTGTTGTGGACATGCATTCCAACATCTCACAGTAGCTTCACACCAAATGTATTCACTCACACGTTCCTGGATTAAATCCCAGTGACTACTTTCTGCCCAAATAGCCAGACTATTTATAACTTCTTGTAGCCTGAAGCTTTCCTACTCATTGTCAAACAATGCTGCCAGCTTCTGCTGATTTCTTTATAGTCGTTCTCATCTCCAAATCATTCATACATAGTTTTTTAAATGCAAGTGAGTGAGTACCATTCTCTGTGGACACCTGCTGTTACTTAAACTTCACCTTCAAACCTCTGTCTCCTGTCTCTGAGCCCCTCTTGATTCTGTATTGCTACTGTGGGTTGGATCTCACGGCCTTTTACCTTCAGGTTTCCTAAAACCCACAGAAACCACTTCAAACAAAGAGTATTCATTAACCCCCTTACACCTCCACAATGAACACAGAGTGCTGGAGTAACTCAGCGGGTCAGGCAGCATCTGTGGAGAACATGGATAGGTGACGTTTCACAGAGTGCTGGAGTAACTCAGCGGGTGCAGCAGCATCTATGGAGCTAAGGAAATGGGTATCGTTTCGGGCCGAAACGTTGCCTATTTCCAGAAGGGTTTCGGCCCGAAACGTTGCCTATTTCCTTAGCTCCATAGATGCTGCTGCACCATAACTCAGTGAGTCAGGCAGCATCTGTGGAGAACATGGATAGGTGATGTTTCACAGAGTGCTGGAGTAACTCAGCGGGTCAGGCAGCATCTGTGGAGAACATGGATAGGTGACGTTTCACAGAGGGCTGGAGTAACTCAGCGGGTCAGGCAGCATCTGTGGAGAACATGGATAGGTGACGTTTCACAGAGTGCTGGAGTAACTCAGCGGGTCAGGCAGCATCTGTGGAGAACATGGATAGGTGACGTCTCGGGTCAGGACCCGTCTTCAGTTTTGTCGCCCTTTGACTACATCAGAGACACACATGCATGCGCAGCTGATTTCCAAGGGGCCAGTACACCATAGTGAACATCAGTGGTGGGGAGATACAGCGATGAAGGGGTAGGTGATTGGTGAAATAAACCACCCGGCCCATTACTGTGGGTGGAGTCTGGTCTGTAAGTACATCCTGTATTAAAACCCATTTTTACAACTTCTGTTGTAAGTGCCTTTTTTAATAGATAGTCTGTAGAAATGGTGCAATGGGCTTGATCCGAGCAGAGGGCAATGATTGATTAGTTCTCCACATCATCATTACATGAAGCTGCCATGCTCAAAACCATTAAGTGGTCATAAGGTCCTAAAATCATAAGTGATAGGAGCAGGATTGTCCCACGAGCACGAGACCTGCATGCGGCAAGCGCGACCAAACTGGAAGCCGCGGGCCGCGCAGAGATCGAGTGAGTGACGTGAAGTTCGAGCGAAGTCCGCGGGACGATCGCGCGTGACGTACGGTGTCAAGACGCTGCGTACGGCGTCCAGGCGGCTGCGGGCCGGCAGACCGTTGCCGCGTGGAATTTTTAAACACGGTCAGTTTTTCGGAGCCCCGCGTGATGTCGGGACCAGCTCCACACAACTCCATACGGCTCCGGCGATCGAAGTGGGACCGGCCCCGCGAGGCCGTACGGCTCAAGCGACCACGTTGGGTCGCGCTAGTCGCATGCTCGTGGGACAGGCCCTTTAGGCTATTCGGCCCATCAAGTCTATTCTGCCATTCAATGGTCAGCAACATCAGAAACGTTTGCTAATCTCTTACCTCAACGGAGATGCAATTATTTTCCATATCATTCCACACTGCGGCCTAACATCGAGGAGTTGGCGGCCTTTGCTGGAGTCCGACTTTGGGAGCTCCAATTGAATGTTTATGTTAACTTTTATGTCGTTGTGTGTCTTGTTTGATTTTTTTCTTTAATATGGCTGTATGGTAATTCTAATTTGACTTTAATTGTTCTACGTGATGATAACCTGACCTTGAAACCTTAAAGATTCAGAATGTTTGAGGAAACCATCTGCCACAAGGGGTAGGAGTGGTTCATCTCTAGCAGCTTGGCAGAGAGGGTTGGACAAGCCAAACTTACATCTAACACCCAGAGTTTCACAAAGAAAATTGCCCTGGACACCATGGAAAGTAGGACCAAAATTAAAAGGGAAATTAGGCAACCAAAGAAAACATATGGAAAAATATTGCCAAGTGAAATAAGAAAGGAAATCTTGTGGTGTTTTAGAATTGTGTGAAGCACAAGAGGATAACTAGGGAAAGAACAGGGAGTGTTAGGGAACGGAAACACAAAGCTGTACAGAGGTGGGGGTGTCATCATCTCACAAAATCTATAATTTTGGGTTTAAGAAGGAACTGTAGATGCTGGAAAATCGAAGGTAGACAAAAATGCTGAAGAAGAAAGGTCTCGTCCCGAAACGTTGCCTATTTCCTTTGCTCCATAGATGCTGCCGCACCCGCTGAGTTTCTCCAGCATTTTTGTCTACCTGATAAATAGCAGATGCATCTGCAGCCCTGCGCTGTGGATTGGAGGGCGGAAGGTTGGCGCGGCCAATGCCGTTAGTCCACTGTCCATGATACATGAAAGTCTATCGCCAGAATTGAAAGGCAAGATCCAACGCAAAGAATGCATGGTAAGTGGAGCAGATGGTGCACTCTTTGTAGTGCAGTGATTAGTATCTATCTATCTTTCACCACTGTCGCTCTCAGCATTAACAGCACTCAAAACAGCACCTGATTACTTTAATTAAACATACCAGGAGTCATGTTACCAGCAAAAATGGTCCAAGGATAACATTTGTTTTTTGTTTAACAGTGTGATGAATGCCACGCTTGTGTTGCTCTGCAGCCCGTCAGGACTCTATCACTAGGTGCCCAGGTAGGGGATGTACCACTGCCAGAACTTTCACATGCACTGAGAATGAAATAGATATCTTCTGTTTTTCTCATTCCTGCAAACCATTGAAGGACTGATAACCGGAGAGGTCGTACATAGGTTACGTTGCTTGATGGAGCAGAGTATCTGAATGACCCATGGATTCTTAAACAGAGTAAAGATACTGCATTGATTTTGTTTTTCTCCTCCAGCTATTTAAAGTGATCAAAGTGATCACATCGAGGTGAGTCTTCATTCGATTCCAGTGACTCTCAGCCAATAGATTATTTACTGGGTGTAAATAGCATCTGTCTGAGTCGTCATTCAGGGTAGGTGGGGTGAGGCTCATTGGTGGCACATCTGTCGGGGAGCCAGGGGTTTGTGATAATGCCCCACACAGGGACCATGTACAATCTGCACTGGGCCTGTAGTGCTGCACTGGGCCTGTAGTGCTGCACTGGGCCTGTAGTGCTGCACTGGGCCTGTAGTGCAGCACTGGGCCTGTAGTGCAGCACTGGGCCTGTAGTGCAGCACTGGGCATCTGCAGCACTGGGCCTGTAGTGCTGCACTGGGCCTGTAGTGCTGCACTGGGCCTGTAGTGCTGCACTGGGCCTGTAGTGCAGCACTGGGCCTGTAGTGCAGCACTGGGCCTGTAGTGCAGCACTGGGCCTGTAGTACAGCACTGGGCATCTGCAGCACTGGGCCTGTAGTGCAGCACTGGGCCTGTAGTACTGGGCCTGGAGTGCTGCACTGGGCCTGTAGTGCAGCACTGGGCCTGTAGTACTGGGCCTGTAGTGCTGCACTGGGCCTGTAGTGCTGCACTGGGCCTGGAGTGCTGCACTGGGCCTGTAGTGCAGCACTGGGCCTGTAGTGCAGCACTGGGCCTGTAGTGCAGCACTGGGCCTGTAGTGCTGCACTGGGCCTGTAGTGCAGCACTGGGCCTGTAGTGCAGCACTGGGCCTGTAGTGCAGCACTGGGCCCGTAGTGCAGCACTGGGCCCGTAGTGCAGCACTGGGCCCGTAGTGCAGCACTGGGCCCGTAGTGCAGCACTGGGCCCGTAGTGCAGCACTGGGCCCGTAGTGCAGCACTGGGCCCGTAGTGCAGCACTGGGCCCGTAGTGCTGCACTGGGCCTGTAGTGCTGCACTGGGCCTGTAGTACAGCACTGGGCCTGTAGTGCAGCACTGGGCCTGTAGTGCTGCACTGGGCCTGTAGTGCTGCACTGGGCCTGTAGTGCAGCACTGGGCCTGTAGTGCTGCACTGGGCCACGAATCACGATCTGAAAACCACCTGCTCCCTGTTTAGTTTAGTTTAGTTTAGTTTAGAGATGCAGCATGGAAACAGGGCCCTCAGCCCACCGAGTCCACACTGACCAGCGACCACCCCGGCACATTAAGCCAACCCCACACACATACACACAGGAGGGTCTCTGGCGCTGCAAGTGCTGTAAGGCTGCAACTCTGCTGCTGGGCCACAGTGCCACCTATTTAGTTTAGTTTTGAGATACAGTATTGAAACAGGCCCTTCGACCCATCGAGTCCATGCCGACCAGCAATCACCCCGTACATGGTGGTCTAAGGGTCTGGGTCTGTTTAATTTACAATGATAAGATTTTGTGTTGTGGGCATTACTTGGTGGAAAGGCCAGGTACAGAGCCTTAGTTCACTAGAACACAATGTAGGAATACCTCCAGCCATATCATAAGTTGTCAATCAAACATTTTAAAGTCTGGTAAAATTTATATTATATTGCTGTTGATTTTTTTTGTTTAGTTTAGAGATACAGCATGGAAACTGACCTGGTGATCTGCCGACCAGCGATCCCCGCACACTGGCGCTGTGAGGCAGCAACTCTACCGCTGCGCCTCCGTGCTACCCTAATCATCAAGACATACAGTATGAGAGCAGTCACAGTTCACCTTTTATCATTGAGGAATGGCCAGTTGAGGTACTATCCCATGACCACAGGAATCTACTGAAGACTGACACACTGTGGAGATCAGACAGAAACATCTGAAAACCATCATCTGACGGTAATATATCTGATGACAGAATGTGGCAGTCGAGGGGAGTGGGGTTGATTTATCTGTGTCGACTAACAGGACTGAGCAGATTTATTAACCGTGTGGATTCCCATTACCTGGATCAGACATAATGAATGGCCCAAGTCATTGTTGCTGTGGTTTGAGATTGACAATAGTGACTCGTCTCTGGAGACCTGGGCTACGGTGAAACGTGTGTCATTTGTGGTTCCTTTTACCTCTCTGCCTTTGAGTAACCTGACCACTAACTGTGGAGTGAAACTATGAAGGTGATTTGTGAACTTCTAATCCTCGAAGCAGTAGGCAGAGGGAGAAACAGTATCACCTATAACTACAATGGCTGCATTGTTCAATGATCATATGTCCACAAATAGTGCGATTCTCATTGTTGGGTAGAATATATAGAGCTCGCTCATTGGTTGCAGTGATGGGAAGACTCTTACTGGGATGAAGCAGATATAATTGATGGGTAACATGGACTTTCATACAACTTACTGAGGAAGTTCAGACATAGTACTTTGTCCCTGCCCATTAAGTGTCAAGGATGGTGTTTGTAACTAAACACTTTGCGTTTGTACATATCTTCAACTTCCAATCTCAGCTACTGCAGTGATTTCAGACTCCCAAAACGTCACCTATTCCTTTTCTCCACAGATGCTGCCTGTCCCGCTGAGTTACTCCAGCACTCTGTGTCTGCCTTGGATTTTCATTCAGCTGTGTTCAAGGTTGGATTGGCATTAACTTTTCTTGTAATTGCTTGCTTTTCTTTAAGCTTCAAGTTTGTCACTCGCTCAGTCCTGTTGTTTGAGACGACTCCTGTCTGACTCTCTGAGTTACTCCAGCACTCTGTGTCCTTTAGTGCATTAACCAGCACCTGCAGTTCTTTGTTTCCACCAATAAATGACCTCCTTCGTTGTAGTCAACTCTCAATGTCACCTGTGTTAACTGCACAGGTTGTAATTGGGTAATGCAGCTATTATTTTAAACCTCAGCTAAAGCCAGGCATCAAGGCTGGCCAAAGTACATTCCTCAGTGGCCAACTACCTGCAGGCTCCTTCTCCCATTCCAAAAATAGATTGAGACTGATCCAGCTGGATTTGTGCTTTTTTTTTCTCTAGAGTTTTACGATGTTTCCAGTTTCAATTCATTCAACTAACACTCAAAATAAATTAGAATGGAGAACAAGCAAGCAAGCAGGGACTGCAAAAATATTTAATAATTGTGTCGGATCCGATCAACAGACTACAACTGATATTTTTGTCAAAGCTCATAGTGCAGAGAGTAGGACAGGGAACTGCAGATGCTGGAATACTGAGCAAAACACAAAGTGCTGGAGGAACACAGCGGGTCAGACAGGATCTCTGGAGGGGATGGGCAGAGACGCTTCAGATTGGGACCATTCTTCAGATTATATAATATTCTACTTACAAAAGGGAAATGTATAGGTGAGCTTGAAACTTTTATTTCACACAGCCATGTCCATTGACTTCCCGTGAGGGACCTTAGCTGCACTTTGCACCAGGCAAAACTTACCGAATAGTGAAAGGCTTGGATAGAGTGGATGTGAGGAGGATGTTGCCACTAGTGAGAGAGTCTAGGACCAGAGGGCACAGCCTCAGAATAAAAGGACGTACCTTTAGAAAGGAGATGAGGAAGAATTTCTTTAGTCAGAGGGTGGTGAATCTGTGGAATTCATTGCCACAGACGGCTTTGGAGTGGATATTTTTAAAGCAGAGATTGACAAGTTCTTGATTAACACGGGCATCAAATGTTACATGCCGGTTTGTCCCTTCTGCTGCCAATTAGGAATTGCATACTATCACTAAAAGCCCTATCCCACAGTACGTGTTCATTCCAAGAGCTCTCTCGAGTTTGCCCTGATTTGAACTCGGAGATTTACGGTAATGGCCACTCGTCGGTACTCGGGGCTATCATGGATATTTTTCAACATGTTGAAAAATCTTCACGAGTCTTCCCGTGCTTACCTGCCATTAGCGAGTCTTCCCGAGTACCTGCCGTTAGTGTAACGAGCCACTAAGGGACGTCCCCGAGCTCCGACGTACCCGCTACGTTCATTCTCCGTGCTTACCACGAGTTTGATTTTTTTAAACTCGGGAGAGCTCTTGGAATGAACTCGTACCGTGGGACAGGGCCTTAACTCTCTCACTCTCACAGCTGCCTGACTGGTTAGCACACAACAAAGGCTTTTCACTGTACCTCGGTACACGAGACAATAAACTGAACTGTTTAGCAGGAAGAATTACCGTTCACCAGGACAAGCAATCGTGCTTCAAGATTAATATGAGTGGGAGCCTGTTGATCTGATTCCACTGGTTTATTAAATCGTTTCTGCAGATTTCGCTTGCTAGTTCTCTGCTCTAATTTAATGTGAGTGTTATCTGAATTAAATGCACGGGAAAAGCATCATAAAACCCGAGGCAACTGCACAATCTCCAGATGGACCAATCTCCAGTTACATCTGACTCTTATTAGGATCCCGCAAATATTTGATGCCTTCTAGCAATGCTCAGTCCAATCGTGGAGGTCTACATTGAATGAGTAGGCAAATAGAGTCCTAGAGACACAGGCCCTTCGGCCCGACTCATCCATGCCAACCTTGATGCCCCATCTATGTTAGTTCCATCCAAGATATTTGCATACTTCAAAACATTCTGCAACATTATCCGTTCTGCTGAGACCAAGGTGCATTGAAGCAGGGACCAGGCAGCATTCGATGAATGGTCAACGAGGCAGGAAGTGTCCAAAGTCACACAGGTAGAGACAAGGAGCAGCAGATGCAGGTAAACAAGATCTCGGGGGAACAGGTGATGTTTCGGGTTGGACCCGTGTCTGAGGAAGGGTCTCAAACCCGAAACGTCACCCATCCATATTCTCCATGGATGCTGCCTGACCCGCTGAGTTACCCCGGCACTTTGTGTCTACTGTTTAAGCTACACTGGTGCCGGGGGAATACAGGGAGAGACACAAAGTCCTGGTGAAGTCATTGCTCCTTGATTATGTGCGGGCTTCCCAAAACACAGAAGCCAAGATATTGTGTACAGATTGCTAAAGATGGAACATATGTCAAGTTAGAAGCAGTGACTGCCAGGGCCAACTGTGGACACCTGGCAGAGAGAGGGCAGCAATATGTCACCCTCACTGGGACAATAAGCTGCAGACAATCTCTGTTCACATTTGGGTAGCAAGAGTGACCTCTAGTGCACTAAATAGAAGGCAGCCTGAAACTCTTAAAGCCTCGAAGTGGCAGTGCGTGGGACTGGATTTTTAATCTGCTATGTAATCAATTTCTATGAATAAATCAGAACGGGGTGGTGCAGCGGGTAGAACTGCTGCCTCACAGCGCCAGAGACCAGGGTTCTATCCTGACTATGGGTGCTGTCTGTACGGAGTTTGCATGTTCTCCACATACACTGAACTTTTCTCTCTTGTTTATTATATTGTTTACAGTGTACAATGTTTACATATTGTGTTGTGCAGCAGCAAGTACAAATGTCATTGTTCTACTTGGGACGTGTGACAACAAAACACTCTTGACTTATCTAGAAGAGCATTGAAATTGCCCAAGCATTGGCAGCTGAGAAGCAAGTATGGGGAACGTGGGATAGTATGGATGGGAATGGCCCACAGGACAGATTGGGCTCAATGACCCCTGTCTATGTTGCAAATATAACAACATTGCATGATGAGGAGAGACACAAACACACACGCATGCACATGCACACACACACACACACACACACACACACACACACACACACACACACACACACACACACACACACACACACACACACACACACACACACACACACACACACACACACACACACACACACACACACACACACACACAAGATCCAGGAGCTAGGAGTACGGGTGTCAGAGGTTATGGGGAGAATGTACTACATGAAATCAATATTTCAATGAATCAATATCACCTGAGACTGCCCTTCTGGTTATCAATAATATCTTTGCTGATCTCACCTGCTGACTTGCTGATTATAACTGCTGCCTTCATCTGTGAACTGTACCCGTGTATAACATACATGCCGTGTTACATCCCTGTTACAGGTTCCAGTCCAACACCATCTTCCAACCATCAACAAGAACATTTTGGATGCCGTTTGCAACTTAGAAGGAGGGTGCCTTTGACATGAGATGTGCAGGGGATGTGCAGAGTGCTACTCCGCAACCAATGATCACAAGGGTACAGCATCCTAATTCCATCAATGAACTCGTTTCGCTTAGAGATACAGCACGGAAACAGGCCCTTCGGCCCACCGGGTCTGCACCGACCAGCGATCCCTGCACATCAACACCACCCTACACACACTAGGGACAATTACCAAGCCAATTAACCTACAAATCTGTACGTCTTTGGAGTGTGGGAGGAAACTGAAGATCTCGGAGAAAACCCACGCAGGTCATGGGGAGAACGTGCAAACTCCGTACAGACAGCACCCGTAGTCGGGATTGAACCAGGGTCTCCGGCGCTGCATTCGCTGTAAGGCAGCAACTCTACCGCTGCGCCACCGTGACCGCCCACATCAACTCATTACCAGGTGAGTGAATGAACGGCTTTAGTTTCTCTCCTTTAAAGGTCGGCGTTCTCCTGTGGGGTCCCTCTTGTCCCACTGACTTTCTCTAACGTTGTTTATTATCCTGCGAGGTGTTGAGTAAAATCCTCACTCTCTGTTTCAAGAAACTAATCCCACCGGCCAGCTGACAGGACAAACACGGGCAACATATCTTTCTTTGTGTAGGAAGGAACTGCAGATGCTGGTTTACACCGAAGATAGACACAAAATGCTGGAGTAACTCAGCGAGACAGGCAGCATCTCTGGAGAGAAGGAATGGATGACGTTAGATCGAGAATCTTCTTCAGACTGAGAATCAGGGGCGAGGGAGAAAAGGAGATAAGGAAGGACAAAGTGGGAAAAAGAGACATCAAAAGATGAGATCAAGGGGAGATGAGATCAAGGAGATTGAGGATGAGAGAGCAGAGAAAGACAAAGAAGACAAGGAGAATCCAAACCACTGGAAACATTCCCACATGGAGCAAGTGTCATGTTGAGAGGAGTTCTCAGGGCCTGTCAGCCATGTGGTGCCATTAACCGGGAGACACAGCCAGCCAACAGATATGTATATAGTATGCTGCCACAATTATCAAATCATATTAACATCTGCAGGGTATTTCCTCATTATGGCAAAGTGTCTCCACTCCAGCACACATGTTGGGGATACCGGAGAGTTGCCAAAATAAATAGTATTCCTTCTTTAACATTACACTCTCTCTGAACCAGACTTCCAAGCCAGTTCTAATCTAAGTCACAAGTTATTGAAATGTAATGCAGACATAACAATGATTCACGAGGTCGTCAAATTCTGATGATTTTCTGAATGGCATTTAAAAAAAAGCTAACTACCTGTAGAGAATATGACCAGACAGACTTGCATTTGTATAGCGCCTGGGATAACCTCACAGTATCCCAAAATATATGATCAGCTTCTGGATTAATACGGGTGTCAAAGGTTACGGGGAGAAGGCAGGAGAATGGGGATGAGGGAAAAATATGCCTGCAGGCCACAGGCCCCAACACTGGCTCAAACACCACCACCCCCAGGCCCCAACACTGGCCCATCACCACCACCAGGCCCCAACACCACCACAGGCCCCAGGCCCCAACACAAGCCCAAACACCACCACCACCAGGCCCCAGGCCCCAGGCCCCAACACTGGGTCAAACACCACCACCACCAGGCCCCAACACTGGCCCATCACCACCACCAGGCCCCAGGCCCCAACCCTGGCCCAAACACCACCACCAGGCCCCAGGCCCCCAACACTGGCCCAACACCACCACCAGGCCCCAGGCCCCAGGCCCCAACACCACCACCAGGCCCCAGGCCCCAACACTGGCCCAAACACCACCACCACCACCAGGCCCCAACACTGGCCCAAACACCACCAGGCCCCAGGCCCCAACACTGGCCCAACACCACCACCAGACCCCAGGCCAAAACACCCCCACCAGGCCCAGTCCCGCAACGCCATCTTTGCCAGGAGGAGCAGCACCAACACTCACCGCTTCCCTGACTGATCTCAGGCCTGGACCACCAAGGACGCCACCGTCGCCGACCTTCACCTACCCACCAATGTTGCCGATCCTCACCGCCTCACCGCCCATCCGCTGACCAGGACTTCCGACACTTCGCCCGCTGACCCAGACTCCACTCCTCGCGGGCCTCCTCCATTGGCTCTACCGACCCTCACCACTCCACCGCCCACCAGCAGGCCAGGCCGCAACCATTGCCTTACCTGAGTCCCAGGCTCTGCACCGGCCCTGAAGTCTCCTCTTCCCAGGGTGGAAATATCCAACACTGGAGGACACAGCTTTAAGGTGAGAGGGCAAGGGTTTGTACACAGTGAGGTGGGTGTCTGGAACGCGCTGCCAGGGGTGGTGGTGGAGGCAGGTACCATAGTGGCGTTTGGCTTTCAGATAGGCACGTGGACATGCAGGGAATGGAGCGATACAGATCTCATTCAGGAAGAGGAGATTAGATCAACCTGACATCATGTTGGGAATGGACATTGTGGGCTGAAGGGCCTGTCCTGTACTGTTCTATGTTAGTTCTATGTACGCTAGAACAGCTGTTGGAGCCCATTTCCTCCACAGCAGAGATGTACAGGCAAGCGGGGAATACTGTACATCAGAAGTCATTGACTGGGTTTCCTGCTTGAAGTCAACACCACTCTGACTTCCAGCAAATGCTGAGGTGTTGAAAGTTGTGACAGCTCATTACGTTAAAAGTCAAGTCTAGACAGAGAGGTATTTGTAATCCGTGTCCACAGCTATGGGATTTTTTCCTCTCTTCTGTAGAGAGCTGCAGCACATATAAACATCTCAATCTTTAAGTAATTGGAATTCTTAGCATATTACTCAATTTGAGATCATTATGTCAACCTTCACTGACACATCACGGAGCCAGTGACAGTGGCCCGGATAGTTGGCCTTATGGTGCGGTGTTCACCATGAATAGTGTTCAGTATCGTGCTCTGTTTAAAGAGGGGAACTGTAGACCGTGCATTACATTACCTTGATGTGCAGCAAGGAACTGCAGATGCTGGTGGATAGACACAGAGTGCTGGAGTATCTCAGCGGGTCAGGCAGCATCTGTGGAGAACATGGATAGGTGACGTTTCACAGAGTGCTGGAGTAACTCAGCGGGTGCAGCAGCATCTATGGAGCTAAGGAAATAGGCAACGTTTCGGGCCGAAACCCTTCTGGGTTTCAGCCCAAAACGTTGCCTATTTCAGAAGGGTGGCCCGAACGTTGCCTATTTCCTTCGCTTCATAGATGTGCTGGAGTAACTCAGCGGGTGCAGCAGCATCTATGGAGCTAAGGAAATAGGCAACGTTTCCTAATTCCAGAAGGATTTCGGCCCGAAACATTGCCTATTTCCTTCGATCGATAGATGCTGCGGCACCATAACTCAGCGGGTCAGGCAGCATCTGTGGAGAACATGGATAGGTGACGTTTCACAGAGTGCTGCTGCACCATAACTCAGCGGGTCAGGCAGCATCTGTGGAGAACATGGATAGGTGATGTTTCGGGTCAGAGCCCTTCTTAAGACACCTGTCTGTCTATCTTACATTACTTTGATCCCTGCTTTACACCATTGGTACTTGCAGCGCCAGAGACCCGGGTTCAATCCTGACTACGGGTGCTGTCTGTACTGAGTTTTTACGCTCTCCCCGTGACCGCTGAGATCTTCAGTTTCCTCCCACACTCCAAAGACGTGCAGGTTTGTAGGTTAATTGGCTTGGTATAAATGTAAACTGTCCCTAATGTGTGTAGGACAGTGTTAGTGTGCAGGGATCACAGGTTGGTGCGGACTCAGTGGGTCATTTTCCGCGCTGTATCTCTAAACTAAACTAAAATAGGGTTTAAGAAGGAACTGCAGATGCTGGAAAATCGAAGGTAGACGAAAATGCTGGAGAAACTCAGCGGGTGCAGCAGCATCTATGGAGCGAAGGAAATAGAAGGGTTTGAGGAAGTGTTTGAAGAAGGGTCTCGACCCAAAACGTTGCCTATTTCCTTCGCTCCATAGATGCTGCCTCATCCGCTGAGTTTCTCCAGCATTTTTGTCTACCTAAACTAAAATAGGGCATTGGAGTCCTTGCCTCTACGTATCAACAATCAGGAAAGGACTACATCAAACAACACAGTGGTAGCCCAGCATTGTACATTAGCCGTCAGGAAGTGGCTGTGGGTGCTAGCAGTGAGGGGTTGTGGCCACAGCTAGTTGCTGTGGTTCTCAGGGCATGCTATGGGGTGGACTTGTTCTGCTTCATGGGGGAATGGTCCATATACTATCCCACGATGTCTCACGTGTAACAAAGAAAATATAATTCTGATTTGGCATGGGCTAATTATTGTTACAGGAGTTACCAGAAACATTAGCTGCATTTACAGTAGATAAATAACCGGATCTAAATGGAACATAACTTGGTCTGGAGACTAAGGAATGAACTTACAAACGGCCTGTCTAATCTTCCAAACTTTTTTCCAACTGTTCTGATCATTTACAGATCATTTACAGAAGGGTCCAGACCCAAAACATGACCCAAAACATGTCCATTCCCTCCGCAGATGCTGCCTGACCCACTGAGTTACTGCAACACTTTGTGCTTTGCTCAAGATTCCAGCATTTGCAGAACGTGTGTCTCCATTTGTAGATTCATGTGTAGATTATTAGAAATTTTGCATTTTTTAAAAATAGTAAATATACATCAGTGGATGTGACCCCAATAGTGGGGGCGCTGTGAAGCTTCTATCTTTATTCTTGCATCTGCAGTTTCTCTGACTTTCACAAAAAAGGACTTTGTTTGAAATCGATTGAGATTGAGACCAATTAAAATCATTGAAAGTCCTCAACATTTAATTTCAAACAAAATGCTGGAGTTACTCAGCAGGACAAGCAACACCTCTGGAGAGAAGAATTGGGTGACGTTTTGGGTGGAGACCCTTCTTCGGAAGTAAAAGGGTCTCGATCCGAAACATCACCCATTCCTTCTCTCCAGAGATAGATGTTGCCCGTCCTACTGAGTTACTCCAGCATTTTGTATCTATCTTCAATGTAAACCAGCATCTGTAGTTCCTTTGTACAGCTCTTGTGTTGCCAGGTTCGTGAGTTGGAGAGATTTCCAGAAGGATTTCGGCCCGAAACGTTGCCTATTTCCTTAGCTCCATAGATGCTGCTGCACCATAACTCAGCGGGTCAGGCAGCATCTGTGGAGAACATGGATAGGTGAAGTTTCACAGAGTGCTGGAGTAACTTAGCGGGTCAGGCAGCATCTGTGGAGAACATGGATCGGTGACGTTTCCGGTCGAGATCCTTCTCCAGATATACCATCATTGCAAACCATCATTGGCTCATCTCCAGTGACCAAACCTTCCCCGTCAAACTGAAAGCATCATGTATCACACATGCTCATAAACTCCTCTGACCCTTCATGTCCCCAGGGGTGATGTTCGCTCATGTAAGTCGATACCCTTTCCTTGTTGACGGAGTCTGGGCACAGGAGGGGGGGAGGGGGTGAAGGGGCGGGGGGAGGGGAAGGGAGAGGCAGCATCTCTGGAGAGAAGGAAGAAACCATCATTGGTGACGTTTTGGGTCGAGAACGTCTCGACCTGAAGAAGGGTCTGGACCGATTGGTTGCCCCTAGAGATGCTGCCTGTCCCACTGAGTTACTCCAGTATCCTCCAGCATAACTTTGTATTATTAACCTCCTGCATTTTATAACCTTCAAATTACTTTGAGGCGAATATGGTTCAATATGAGAAAGCATATTACTGGAGGAACTCCATGGTGACACATACGGGGAGATACGTTCTCCCGTGATCTGCGTGGGGTTTCTCCGAGATCTTCGGTTCCCTCCCACACGCCAATGTCGTGCAGGTTTGTAGGTTATGTAGCTTAATTAATTGGCTTGATAAAAATGTGAAAGAAATTGTCCAACACTGAGTGATGCTGTACCTTCTCAGCGTTCTTCATCCAGATCCAGACTCAGCCGTTATGTTTGGAAGGACATTGAGATTCAGGTTACGTTGGTCCAGAACTGATACCTCATTGGCACAAAGCTAACTTCCATCCTTCTGCTTCCCAATATACAAATTTGTTTTAGTTAGGAAGGAACTGCAGATGCTGGTTTAAACCAAAGATGGACACAAAAAGCTAGAGTAACTCAGTGGGACAGGCAGCATCTCTGGAGAGAAGGAATAGGTGACATCTCAACCTGGAACATCACTATCCCTTTTGTCCTGAGATGCTGTCTGACCCGCTGAGTTACTCTCTTGACATAGACTGAAAAACCACACGTTTAATCGTGAGGATGAGATTTTATCCCGTGCACGTGATGTACAGGAATGAATGACATTGTACCTCTGAACATGTGACAAATAAGGTATCATAAGAGGGAGAGTAGACCTTGCTTTCTCAGTTCTGCTGTCAACTTGGGCCATTGGTGTGAGACAAGGTGGTCAGACACTGCCCTCTACAGGCCATGCTGAACAATGCGTCTCTGACCACTGGTTTGACCGACTGCCTGGTTCATTGTCAATGGAAAATCACAGCCAGTAACCCACAAATCTCAAGAGGCCACGGAGCATTGATTATCCCCTTGAGAGCCCCTGATTCCGGCTCATACTGGCACATCAACACCGGAGATCTCGGAGAAAACCCACGCAGGTCACGGGGAGAACGTACAAACACCGTACAGACAGCACCTGTAGACTGGGTTGACCCTGGGTCTGGCGCTGTGAGGCAGCAACTCTACCGCTGAAGATGTTCCAGGCGTGAAGTCGCATTGTGGTTGGGCAAACCACATGATGGAAAATCCTACAAGTTGAGGAACTAATATCTCTTCCATGTGGGAAAGAAAAGCAACTATCCCTCAGCCGATGGTCTTGTTTACATCTCTGGGCTTGGTCCACCAATCTGCCCATCATTCGCCCTCACCTGTATCCACCTATCCCTTGCCTGGCTTTGTCCTGCCCCTCCTCTCTTCCAGCTTTCTCCCCCCCCCCTACTATAATCCATCTGAAGAAACGTTGCCTCTCCATGTTCTCAGTCCCCAGAGATGCTGCCCTCCCCTTCCCCTCCTCCCCACCCTATCCCCCCTCTCCTCCCCGTCCTCCTCCCCCGCCCTATTGTTATTGTCCCTAGTGTGTGTAGGATAGTGTTGGTGTGCGGGGATCGCTGGTCGGCTCAGACACGGTGGGCCGATGGGTCTGTATCTCTAAACTAAACTAAACTAAACTAAACTCAACTTAAATGTCTGGAATACACTGACAGAGGAAGTGGTGGAAGCAGATACAATTATTATGTTCGAAAAGCATTTGGACAAATTAATACTGTGTCCTTCATTAGGTAAAGCACAGAAAGATACAGTCCTAATGCAGACAAATGTGGGCAGTGATGGTGGACAAAGGCTTGGCGTAGACATGATGGGCTAAAGAAACAGTTTATTTCTCTAAAGTGGAACCATCTTGCCAATGCCCTGGCCTTTGCTGTCACCTGGTGGAAATACAGTTGTAATGCAGAATTTCACAAGTTGGTGGAAAAGCGGAATCCCATATTTACCTGCAAACAGAACATGAGGTCTGGGTGGGGGGGGGGGGGGGGGGGGGGGGGTCGGGTGGGGGATGACGGTGGGGGGGGGATGAGGTCTGGGTGGGGGGGACGGGGGGCGATGGGTCTGGGGGGGGGGATGGGGGGGGGATGAGGTCTGGGTGGGGGGGACGGGGGGGGATGAGGTCTGTGTGGGGGGGCGATGAGGTCTGTGGTGGGGGGGACGGTGGGGGGGGATGAGGTCTGTGTGGGGGGGACGGGGGGGGGGGGATGAGGTCTGTGTGGGGGGGACGGTGGGGGGGATGAGGTGGTGGGGGGGGGGGGGGGGGGATGAGGTCTGGGTGGGGGGGGGGCGGGGGGGATGAGGTCTGTGTGGGGGGGGGACGGTGGGGGGGGACAGTCTGGGGGGGGGGACGGGGGGGCGATGAGGGTGGGGGGGGGCGGGGAAGTTGGTGTAAACATGGGACAGGATGTTCTGGGCACAATTACAATGTCCCAACATGGAGTGTAAAGTCAATCCAATATGCAGAGTATTCAATGTTAAAGGCTGACAGACTGCAGGGTCAACCATATAGACAATTATATAGAACAAGCAACGAGCAGAGTGCATGGGTTTAATATTTAATGTGTAAACAGTGTATAGAATATACAATGATGGGATGTGTAGAATGTTGTGTTCACACTTTGGTGAACATATGGAAATAGGTGTTTATAGCTGCTGTTGTACATATGGTGTACATTTTTTTTTTTTAATTTCAAAATAGACTTTATTCAATTGATAAATATATACAATTCCTGAACCACCATTCAAACAAACAAAATTCATCCGACATTTTCGGAGATTACAAGTTTTTTCAGTACAATTTTTTTACATTTGTCAAATTTCACCAAACATGTCCCCCACCCGTGCCACTCTGTGGCCCCCTGGCGTGGGATACCTTCCCTTAATTTAGTTTGAGGGGCGTCTCCACCAAACCGTGCCCCCTATGTCCAGCAGCGGAAGGACGCTAGACTGTGGCCCTCCCCCACCGAGCCTTGGCGGGACTCGCTGAAGCTTGGTGCAGCTAACGCCAAGACATATGGTGTACATATAGCTGCTAAATTTGTATAAGATAATTATAAGCAGTTGAATAAGGGGTGGGAATTAATCAGCTTTGGCTTCTTCCTGCCCCTTTTCAGACACATACGATTCATTTATTTATAGATTTTGTTTATGACACTTTATAAATATTCTTGTTTTGTGCTTTTTGTTTTTTCTATGCTGTTTCACACTTGCTTTTACTCTTTTATTCTGCCCGAAATAAAGAATTAAATAAATAAATAGATAAATAAATGATGATGACTGCAGATCCATCAGATGCTCACATGTCTGTGAATCAGTATGAGTGTCTGGATGTGTGAACATCTACAACAGAACAGCACTATCTTCATAAACATTTGACGTTGCATTGTAGAATCTGCATTTATGCAGCATATCCCCACAATGTGGTTTGGCCATTGGAGCAAGGGAAACATTAAATCTCTGATCTAGATATTCTCCTCTTGACAGTTCAGTTGCCTTTGAATGTTGCAGCACCGTTACAGCCAGACAGGGGGAGCTCACGTTCAGACTAGAATCCTCTAACACGTGGACTCTGGGCATCAAGCAAATCACAGCCACTGAACCGTCTAAAGGGCCTGTCCCACTTGGACGTCATTTGCTCATCACTGTCTACGTCTCCAGGCACCATGCGCACGTAATGCACGTCATGTGCACATCACATGCTCGTCAATAAATGACAGAGCTACTGAAAGGGATGTAAATCGGACTATGGTCCTCTGCACGAAACACAAGGGGAGATCCTTGGTTTCACACTTGCCTTAGGTTCCTTATTCTGAAGAAAGGTCTCGACCCAAAACGTCACCATTCCTTCTCTCCAGAGATGCTGCCTGTCCCGCTGAGTTACTCCAGCATTTATGTATCTACCTTTCAGAATAATGAAGGAAGTGGCTTTCCTATTTAAAAATGCTTGAGAACTGCCCTCAACACAGGCCACACACTACTGAAAGGGAGCCCACATCCCAGCGCAGCAGAGAACTCCCTGCTACTGTAGCACAGGAGAGGACCATGTGCACATGTGTTGAGAGGAAGTAATCAGCTGAACAGGGAACGTTTTCATGCGGTTGAACTAACTAACTGGAGTCTGCAGCAAGTTTGCCAGTTAGGGCCCAATGACCTCATCTCCTCCTGCTCTTTTCACTTTGTGATTTCCAATAAAACTGGTGACATATTTTGTAACTACATTTAACATTTTTGGAAAGCACTGAACATAAAATGTGGCACTTTCCAATTTATCTAAATTAACACAAATTGGATAAAAGCTTTGCAGCTCATTATGCCAACAAGGGAACGGAAACATGTTCATTCAATGCACGATACACCACATACAGCTGAATGTCATCTTCAATTAACCCCTTGCTTACTGTCCAATTTTCATTTCATTACCTCATTGATAAAAATCTGACATATGTTCTGGAGAATAAATAATATGATTTATTACATTAACTAATATATTGAATCAAAACCAAAAACTATAAATATCTCCAAAGCAGGATTTCTTTATTGAGGCAAATCACTTTGGAATGTTATTCATCTTGGGAGAGTGTGGAGGGCATCAATTCCTCATGAATTCCATTAGGATTTGCTGTGAGGGTGAATGAGGTTAGTGTGGGCAAGTGGTCTACAGACAGCCTCCAATGTTCACACACAGCCCTACTGGACTCTGAGATCGCCAGTGATGCTGACAAACTCATGTCCCATCCACGCTATAAATCATCCTCACATCAGCTCTAAATCTCTGACATCTTACCTTGAACTGTGCCTTTCCTGTCACAGACATTATGTTTTGGAGAGAAGCTTCCTATTATTACCCAGTTTACGGGCCTCACTTTGTTATACTCATCCATCTAGTTCTCCGTCAGCTTTCTCCAATCCAAGGAGCAGCCACCAGTCAGATTTTGGTCCCCTGAGTAGAACCAGCTATACAGTCTCCTCCCCTGTCTCCTCCCCTTCCTTAACCCTCGAGCTGTCTCCTCCCACCCCCCACCCTCGGGTTCCTCCTCCTCCCTTTTTCTTTCCTTCTCCCCCCCACCCCCCATCAGTCTGAAGAAGGGTTTCGGCCCAAAACGTTGCCTATTTCCTTCGCTCCATAGATGCTGCTGCACCCGCTGAGTTTCTCCAGCATTTTTGTCTACCTTTGATCTTCCAGCATCTGCAGTTCCTTCTTGAACACCAGCTATGCATAGTTCTGTGGGGTTACATAAAGAGGACAGGTACATGGATAGGAAATTTAGAAGGATTCAGAGAGTGGTAGCTGTGTGGAATGAGCTTCCAGTGGAAGTGGTGGAGGCAGGTTCGATTTTATCATTTAAAAAAACAAATTGGATAGTTATATGGACGGGAAAGGAATGGAGGGTTATGGTTTGAGTGCAGGTAGATGGGACTAGGGGAGAATAAGTGTTCGACACGGACTAGAAGGGCCGAGATGGCCTGTTTCCGTGCTGCAATTGTTATATGGTTATTATATGGTTATATGGAACAAACAGCAGCAAATGGGAATATCTTACATGGGACGTCTGGGCCAGCATGGACGAGTTGGGGTGAATGGCCTGTTTACAAACTATATGACTAAAAGATTCTTAGTCCCTCTGTACAGACAGCACCTGTAGTCAGGATCGAACTTGTGTCTCTGGCGCCGTGAAGCAGCAACTCTACCGCTGCGCCACCGTACTGCCCCTTGTGAAGCCCAGCTTCATTTTCTTACAGTCTCTGATTTCCAATCTGATGGTCAGGCAGCCGGGCCCAGCGCAGATTAACTGGACGACCAACAACACAGTTTCATGTTTCACCGCAGCGGAAATACTTGGCAGTGAGTGGCCTGACAACATCCAATGTAAACCTTTATTAGTGTCCCATAAACTCAGCCATCAGCTTCAATTGACATCAATGGGTGAAAATACAACAGCTGCAACAACTCAATAACAAGGAGGGATGGATGTCAAGGTAACCCCATGATCCTCACTGCTATACTCACTGGAGTATTCTAGACATCTTTAATTATAATTGTTACAAAACGTAGACTTCCCATCTTGCGTGAGATAACTGGCTGGTGATATCAGCTCGTTAGCTCAGGAACTTCAATATTAAGACTTGCCTTTAAAGAGATCTTCTTGTTGCGTGTGGCATGCACAGCCTAAAGTTGTTGCCATGAGAAGAGACGGTATTATGCAGCAGTGGCTGTGGACCAGAGCAGGAGAGTTAATGGTAGTGTTGAAAGGGGAATTGAAAGTGCTGGAGTAACTCTGTCCCTGTGACCGTGTGAGTTTTCTGCGGGTGCTCCGGTTTCCTCCCACACTCCAGGTCTGTAGGGTAACTGGCCTCTCATGTGTAGGATATTGTGAGCGTGCGGGGATCGCTGGTCAGCGCGGACTCGGTGGGTCAAATGCCCCGTTTCCCCGCTGTATCTCTTATGTCTAAAGTAAAGTGTAAAACTGAGCAGATCAGGCAGGGTCTCAGGAGAATATGGACAGGTGAGATTTCAGGTGACTGTGAGACAAACCAGCTGGATAGTTCCTGCGTGGGTCAGCATGGGCCTGACGGACTGAATGGCCTCATTTCCTGCTGTAACTGTGTGATTCCACGATTCATGAAACACCGCGATGGCTTAGTGTCGGATATAGATGTATAGATAGATAGATAGATAGATAGATAGATAGATAGATAGATAGATAGATAGATAGATAGCCTTTATTGTCATTCAGACCAAAGTCTGAACGAAATTGCAGCAGTCATACATATAAATACAATAAAAACAACAATAAACACATATTAACATCCACCACAGTGAGTCCACCCAGCATCTCCTCACTCTTAGGTCTGCAGTCTCTTCCCTCCTCTTCTCCCTCTGCGGTCCAAGGTTGAAACAAACGGCCATAAGGTATTGGTACACATCAGTCATGCTGCATCTCACTGATTGGCCACAGACCCGTCCCTGACCTCCCCACCTTGGGCAGGAGGTCTGGGATGATTCATTGTAGATTTGGCACCGTTGTGATAAATGCCCCATTCATCACATCCCCACCTTGACATTTATTGAAGATTGCCTTCCCTGCCACGTTTACTATCTCTGTGGTGATGTACAAGTGGAAATTGTAATTACACCTCGCATCATTTCACCTGTTATTTATGTGCCTTGAGACTGAGGTGTCGAGCTGGCTCTATGATAAGATGACACAGTGAGATTTAAGGCAGATGCACTTTCCCCATCAACCCTGATGTGAGAATATTCAGTGTTGTTGACAGTACAGACTGTTCACAGATTCTCCCCCCCCCCCCCCCCCCCCCCCCCCCCCCCCCCCACACACACTCAGCAGTGAAGCTGCTCCTTATTTACCGGGCATTTGGAACTCACATTCCATTGAAAATTGTTTCATTTAATCATAAGATAACGGTGAAGCTTAAAAAGAGGAGATCAAGCTAAAAGATTGTGGTGTCAAGGACATGTCACATCTCGGCCACTCCCCCCTCTCCTCTCTATCCCCCCCCCCCCCTCCCCCCCTCTCCCCCCCCCCCCCCCCCCCCCCCCCCCCTCTCCCCTCCCCCCCCCCCCCCTCTCCCCCCCCTCCCTCCCTCTCTCCCCTCTCCCCCTCCCCCCCTCCCCCCCCCCCCCTCCCCCCCCCCCCACACCCCCCCCCCCCCTCCACCCCCCCCCCCCCCCTCTCTCCCCCCTCTCCTCCTCCCCCCCCCCCCCCCTCCTCCCCCCCCCTCCTCCCCCCTCCCCCCTCCCCCCCCCCCCTCCCCCCCCCCCCCCCTCCCCCCCCCCCCCCCCCCCCCCCCCCTCCCCCCCCCCCCTCCCCCCCCCCCTCCCCCCCCCCTCTCTCCCCCCCCCTCCCCCCCCCCTCTCTCCCCCTCCCCCCCCCTCTCTCTCCTCCCCCTCTCTCTCCTCTCTCTCTCCCCTCCTCCTCCCTCCCCCCCCCTCTCTCTCCCCCTCTCTCCCCTCTCTCCCCCCCCCCCCCCCCCCCCCCTCTCTCCCCCCCTCCCCCCCCCCCCCCCCCCTCTCCCCCCCTCTCTCCCCTCCCCCCCCCCCTCTCCCCCCCCCCCCCCCCCTCCCCCTCCCCCCCCCCCCCTCTCTCCCCTCCCCCTCCCCCAGGTTCCCCCCCATCACAGGTTTGCAGGTGTACAGGTTTTAGCCGCAGTAACATTGTACCTTGTCGCTAATGTCCTTGTCGGATAGTGCTGGCCAACACAAACCCGGCTGGCCAAAGAGCCTGTTTCTGCACTGTATATCTAAAGTCTAAATGCAGGGGTTGGTTCTTTAACGTGCAGGAGAGATAACCGGGTCTGTAGAAGGGTTTTTGACCCGAATCGTCACCTATTCCTTTTCTCCAGAGATGCTGCCTGACCCTCTCTGCGTTACTGCAGCATTTTGTGGTGGCGCAGCGGTAGAGTTGCTGCCTTACAGCGCTTGCAGTGCCGGAGACCCGGGTTCGATCCCAACTACGGGTGCTGTCTGTACGGAGTTTGTACGTTCTCCCCGTGACGCCATGGGTTTCCTCAGATCTTCGGTTTCCTCCCACACTCCAAAGACGTGCAGGTTTGTAGGTTAATTGGCTTGGTGTAAATGTAAATTGTCCCTAGTGTAGAGTAGAGTTAATGTGCGGGGATCGCTGGTCGGTGCCAAAGGACCTGTTTCCACGCTGTATCCCTAAACTAAAACTAAAGAAATTAGGCCATTCAGCCCATCAAGTCTACTCCACCATCCAATCATGGCTGATCTATCTCTCCCTCCTAACCCCATTCTCCTGCCTTCTCCCCATAACCTCTGACACCCGTACTAATCAAGAATCTATCTATCCCTGCCTTAAAAATATCCACTGATTTGGCCTCCACAGCCTTCTGTGGCGAAGAATTCCACAGATTCACCAGCCTCTAACTAAAGAAATTCCTCCTGATCTCCTTCATAAAAGAACGTCCTTTAATTTTGAGGCTGTGCCCTGAATTCTGGGGCTATAATCTCTCTGTAATAATGCTGTGATTTGATGCAGTGATCATCGTTTATGTGCTGGAGTTTCCTACACTTGCTCCCTTTATTCATTAATCGCCCAGTGCAGAACACCTTGTATTGCCTTCACCCAGATACTTGGCCGTCAGTCACGGGCTGACACTGGCCAAAGGCTCCACTGAAACTTGCTCCCTCATTCCTGCTGCGTTTGATTGCACTCTGCACTGATTGCTTTTACAAACCTTTTGACCTCAACATCTAACCATACTTGATGTTTTTAGAGGATGATTCATGTTCTATTACTGGAGGAGTTAACATCTCTGTGTCCAGCTGGCAATAAGGTCATTGTGGCCTGAGAAATTGTGTGGTAGGATTTTATCCGTGCAAACAGTTTGGACACTGCACGTGCAGGCAGTGAATATCAATCTGTGTCTTCTGTCCTCATGTGTGTGAACACTTGCATAAACAGGGAAGGCTTCATAACAAAGGCAAGTGTCCATCAGATAGTCTGGCCAGAGCTGACCGCTGTCTGAAGTTCAGCTTGTCACATCAGGGAGACACAGAGTGCTGGAGTAACTCAGCGGGTCAGGCAGCATCTGTGGAGAACATGGATAGGTGACGTTTCACAGAGTGCTGGAGCAAGTCAGCGTGAGAGGCAGCATCTGTGGAGAACATGGATATTCTTGGGGTTTCACAGCTAGTGCAGGGATTGTAACTCAGTTGGGTAAGTCCAGGATCTGTGGGTCACAGCTTAAGGATAGGTGAAATCGTTTAAAAACCGAGAGTGAAGGAGTCACTCAGCGGGACATGCATCATCTCTGGAACTCTCTGCCGCATGAAGGGTAGAAAAAAAAATATTGGTTCTTTGTATCTTTTCACATCTCTCCTTGTGGCTAAGGGGATCTCAGTCTGTAGAAGGGTACTCGAGTTGGAAAGCCATGATCATATTGAATGGCTTTGCAGGCTCAAAAGGGCCGCCTGCCTACTCCTCCAGCTAATTTATATTATTCATGTTTCCTCGTTAACAATGACAGTGGAGTGGGTGATTGGCACATGTTTGGCCAGGACTGATGGACATGAGTGATGGTGGGGAGAATGTCTGGTGCAAAAAATATGTTCTCTGTATCTTTTCACATCTCTCATTTCCTTCACCCCCGACTCAGTCTGTAGAAGGGTCTCGACCTGAAACGTCATCTATTCCTTTTTCTCCAAAGATGCTGCCTGACCTCCAGCACTATATTATCCAGTGGCCTCGTTAACAATGACAGTAGGCGAAAGTAAATAGGCCATATAATGTGCAGGACTGTGTGCATTGTGTGTGGATGAGGGCCAGACTGTCTGCACCAGTCCAAGACGCATCTCCCAAACGCATCCCAAACTGCTTCAACAAAAACATTCACAACATTAACCTCTCCGCTTTACCAAAGCCAATTAACCTTCAAACCTGAAAAGTTTTGAAGTTTGGGACGGAAACCGGATTTGTTGGATAGAAAACCAAGCGTGGCGAAAGGGAGAAGGCAATATCCGTACAGCAGTTGTGTCAGGATGTGTGTGCTGAGGGCCTCTAGCTGCACCAGTCCAAGACGCAGGACAACAAACGCATCCCAAAATGCTTCACGGGATAAACATCTACAACATTAACAATCTTTACCAAAGCCAATTAACCTGCAAACCTGCAAGTCTTTGGAGTGTGGGAGGAAACCGGAGCACCTGGAGAAAACCCACGTGGTCACAGGGAGAACGTACCTTGTGTTGGAGCAACTGTATAAAATGGAGGTTGTTATTACAATGCTTCTCTGTTCATGTCTTCTTTGCACAGTTTGACCTCCACTCAAATTGAATTAAGATTATGAGCGTTTTGCAGCGTTCTTGTTTACAGAGCAGTTTGCATCTTGTCAGCTAAAATGATTGCTCATTAAGTGGATTTATCACAATGCTGTTCTTGCTGCGGGCAGGTGATACACTGGGCTGCCGGTTTACTGATAGCCTCCTCCTCTTGGTCCTGTGGCAATTAGTGAGCAGTACACAGTCAGTCTGTGTCCTTAGGGGGCTGTCCCACTGCGGCAACCTAATTGGCGAGTTTAGAAGAGTTTAGGAGAGTTTGAAAAAGTGTCACGTTGAAGACCTCCTTCCACCTCCTTCGACTATGTTGAAGACTAGCGAAGACTACCTTCGACTAACTTCGGGGAAATTGGACACCGAATAGTGGAGAGTGAAGACGACCTCCTTTGAACTCCTTCGACTATGTTGAAGACTATCTACGACTACCTTCGACTACCCTCGATTAGTTACGACTAACATGCCGACCTACTACCACCTACTTCGACTAAACCTACGAGTAAAAAAAACATCGATTTTTTCCATGGCGACCTTTTTTTACTTGCGGGCATTTTTCAGCATGTTGAAAAATATACGCCGCCACCTAGCTGAGGCCTCGAGTACCCGGGGACTACTCTCAAGCATGAAGGAGAGTTACAAAGACCTCCTAGGACATCGTGTCAACCATGCTGCGAGTATGAGTCGAGGGCAAACTCTTCTAAACTCGCCAATTAGGTTGCCGCAGTGGGACAGCCCCTTCAGTGTCAGTAATTCTGGATACATTGGCACAATGGAGCATGGAGCCATCTCAGTCATTCTCATTGGAACCTTATTTATCTCCTGCTTGGGATTTTATTTTGCCTGCAGGTTCTGATACCAATCCAATCAGCTTGCTTATCCCTCAAGATATATTGCCTTCATCTCTGTTTCCTAACCAGAACATGCTCAAGTAACGAGTTGTTTAGTAACTGTGATCACACCCACCCCAGGATCACTTCCACTGCCCTCTCTCCTGCCTCTGGTCTAATGTGAAGGGTTTCATTCTTTAACGTAGCTTTAACATTGAGATTGGAATGAGGGTCATTCAAGCCCTCGGGCCAACCGAGTCCACCCTACCACCAATCACCCGCCCACACTAATCCCCCACCCCACCCCTCCCTTCCCCAAACCCCTGGATACACAATAAGTTCTCCCACCATCCCATCCCCTTCCCATTCCCCGACTCCTTCCAATCTTATCCCTTCCTCTGGCTTCACATTTCACTTTGCAACTTCTTTCATGAAGCTGTTGCCAAAGCAGCAGGCGGTGGAGTGTGGCAGGGATCCGGAACTCACTGCTCACAGGATGGTGGCGACATCTAGACATGGAAGGGGTCAAACTCCACAACTGCCTGATAATGGCAACACAGGTAGATGGAGTGGCAAAAGAGGCAGGTTGAATGTTCTCCACAGATGCTGCCTGACCCGCTGAGTTACTCCAGCACTCTGTGAAACGTCACCTATCCACGTTCTCCACAGATGCTGCCTGACCCGCTAAGTCACTCCAGCACTCTGTGAAACGTCACCTATCCATGTTCTCCACAGATGCTGCCTGACCCGCTGAGTTACTCCAGCACTCTGTGAAACGTCACCTATCCATGTTCTCCACAGATGCTGCCTGACCCGCTGAGTTATGGTGCAGCAGCATCTATGGAGCTAAGGAAATAGGCAACGTTTCGGGCCGAAATCCTTCTGGAAATAGGCAACGTTTCGGGCCGAAACCCTTACGGGTTTCGGCCCGAAACGTTGCCTATTTCCTTAGCTCCATAGATGCTGCTGCACCCGCTGAGTTACTCCAGCACTCTGTGAAACGTCACCTATCCACGTTCTCCACAGATGCTGCCTGACCCGCTGAGTTACTCCAGCACTCTGTGAAACGTCACCTATCCACGTTCTCCACAGATGCTGCCTGACCCACTGAGTTACTCCAGCACTCTGTGAAACGTCACCTATCCGTGTTAGTTAGTTTGAACTCCACAAAGTCAGCTATGACATCATGTCACCAGTGTGTGCCCATCGATGCTCGGATCAGCTTCTTGTTACTCTTGCAGACCTTAACGGAGAATACATGCAAAACCTAGATTTATATGAATCTTGCAACAATGAATACACTCCACTTCATCTTGGAGCTCTGTAATAATGTAATTAAAACTCTATCTAACAGCTGATAACTACTTTGTGTTAATGAATTATCTTTACAGTTCCATAGTTGTGATTCATGTGCCAGGGGAATCAGCTTCTGTCCGACACTCTGCTAATAATGGGTTCAGATTGTGAAGCCACTACACTGGAATCACCCGTGCGTGTTACAACGTGATTCTTCTTTTAATGATCCGTGACAAATTAAATAATCCAGATGATATCTACTCCAAATAGTGGAGACATTAGGCTTGGATTAACAGTGCAATGAGACGTGTGTTGCTGAGACTGGGATCAAATGCAGATTGTAGAATGAGCAAAAGAATAACTAGTAGATTTGTCTCTGTCACCTCTTGCATCCATCTGATTAACTCATTAACAAAGCTGTTCCTGACATTGCTGTACGCAGGCATCCGCCCAATTCATTCCCCACAATTGGAGATGTTGGACACTGAAGGAGGACTGTCCATCTGACATGTTCTCCAGTCCTTGCCCCACATAACCCGCCCATGTTTGTGACGCATTGCCTGTGTGCTGTTCACAATGGCTGTCCTTGTGAAAGTCACCTTAGCATTGAATCACTTCCCTCTGGAAGGCGACTCTGGACTGTCAAAGCTGCCACAGCCAGACATAACAACAGCTTTTTTCCACGAGTAGTAGCTCTACTCAGTAACCAAAAATCTGTAGCCTCCTTTTGCTCTGGTATTTTATTTAATGCACATGTTTAATCAATAATGTTTTATTATTAATGTTTAATGTTTTATGTGTCATTCCTAACTGTCACTGTATGTCATGTTGTCACTTGTGGGCGGAGCACCACGGCAAATTCCTTGTATGTGAATACTTGGCCAATAAACTTAATCATTCAATTCATTCAAAGCAAAATACTGCAAATGCTGAAAATACAAAATTAAAAAAGGTAAGTCAGTGGAGGAGGACATGGCAGATGTAATATAACGTGTAAACATTGCAAATGGATCCACTTTGATAAAAACATGTAGAAAGCACAGATATGTCGAGAGTTTGAAAGATGTTGATGTTCGAAGAGACAATGGATGTCCTTGTACATAAATCACAGTGAGTTAACATGATGCTGCAGATGTCAGTTACTAATTATACGTTGGCTGTTATCACAAGAGGATTTAAATCGAAACGTGGAGATTTCTGGGTTTAATTCCCAACCTACGGCGAGACTGCATCAGGAATATTGTATAGGAAGAAACTGCAGATGCTGATTTACACCAAAGATACACACAAAATGCTGTAGTAACTCAGCGGGGCAGGCGGATTGGAGAGAAGAATTGGGCAATGATTCTTCAGATTGGAGAACATCACCCATCCCCAGAACGTTGTCCACAGAACCGGTCTCCCTACATAAAGATGGGGATAGTTGCAATAATGCAGTGACCACCAAGGTGTGGTTAGCAGAGAGGTTGATGGGCTAACTTTATGATTGTGTCAGTGTGCTGGGTCTTCAGAGATATGCATGACCAGGAATCTGACTCTCTCCACCACCGTCCCATAGAATCAAGACAGGTTAGTGAATCCTTGTCCCTCCTCTCAGTTCTAAGTAGACAACCCCTGTCCAAAAATGTTGATGTCTAGTTTCTGTCATCTTTCAACTCTGCCCCAATTTTATTTTAATGCATCAATTAAATCATCCTTCATGCTTCTAAATTGTGGGAAGGACCAATGAAGCAGGTCATTCACGTAATGAGTTCTAACCCACAGTAGGTTGAGCTGTTAAATAACCGCAGGCTCTGTAAAGGGTCTATTTCTAACGACTTTTCTTTCTTTATGATTTTGTTGTGAGTTTATAAAAAGCCAGCTGGTCATTAATGTCAATATTTCACTGGGATTCTTGCAAATATCCTGACCTTTCACCTAAACATCAAACAATGATGTGATTGTGCAGATATATATACATGTATGTCTGAAGAAGGGTGTTGACCCAAAACATCACCTCATCTGTCTCTCCTGGGCCGCTGAGTTACTCCAGCTTTATGTCTCTTTGGCTATATATATATATAACTAATATATATATATAACTATAACCAATATATCTATTATTTATACATGATTTAATATATGATTTAATTATTTATTTTCTCCCTGTATATTTATTACATATATATATATATATTGTAAATATATATTATTTTTCTATATTATATGCAAGTATTTTCAGTCAAGAGGCAGGACTGTTAAATGCAGCAGCATTCTGCTGGTCGAAGACATCTTTTGCTTGCTTTGTTTTTATGCATGAGTAAACCAATTCTCTGGTGCTGCACCTAAGGAGATTGGTTGCATTGTAAAGCTGTGATTGTCAATAAAAAATGACAATGATGAGAGCAGAGCAGGTTGGTGCTGAGGACTGAAAGGAAGAGGCATGGTTAATGGACACAGTTATCATAACCTGGTTTACAGCAAGATGTTTATCTGTCCCTTCACTTATCACTGGGTTGCACTTTGTGCAGTTTTGAATATACATTTGCAGTGCTCTGACCTCACCTGCCTTTACGCAACTCCCAACAAAAAGCACAGTAACTCAGCGGGTCAGGCAGCATCTGTGGAGAACATGGATAGGTGACATTTCACAGAGTGCTGGAGTAACTCAGCGGGTCAGGCAACATCTGTGGAGAACATG
>NC_073409.1:500000-572500 GCF_028641065.1 Leucoraja erinaceus | reverse complement strand
CTGAGTTACTCCAGCACTCTGTGAAACGTCACCTATCCATGTTCTCCACAGATGCTGCCTGACCCGCTGAGTTATGGTGCAGCAGCATCTATGGAGCTAAGGAAATAGGCAACGTTTCGGGCCGAAACCCTTCTGGAAATAGGCAACGTTTCGGGCCGAAACCCGGAAGGGTTTCGGCCCGAAACGTTACCTATTTCCTTAGCTCCATAGATGCTGCTGCACCCGCTGAGTTACTCCAGCACAATGTGAAACATCACCTATCCATGTTCTCCACAGATGCTGCCTGACCCGCTGAGTTACTCCAACACTGTGTGCCCTTTGGCCGATAAGATTCATTTGGGTTTGGTTCTAATTTGTGATTTGGCATTAGAAAAATGGCCTGTAATTGTACAAAGATTTAATAAAGGAACTGTTTCCTTGGGCAAAGGATCAGTCAGTGACCAGATGGCGAGGATTTAAAATAATGTCACAATAAAACACTAGAGGGAAACTAAAGAGACACTTTCTCAGACTGAAGTTAGTTAGCATCTGAAGCAGTTCTCCCATAACTGTTTTGGGAGAAGATAATTCCGCTGGAACTTTCAAACAGCAATTGGACATATACTTGGAGCAACTTGAAGAGGGATCTTGAGCTGAAACGTCACCCATTCCTTCTCTTCAGAGATGCTGCCTGACCCGTTGAGTTACTCCAGCATTTTGTGTCTATCTTCAGTGTAAACCAGCATCTGCAGTTCCTTTCCACACGTGTCCTTGGAAGATGTTGATGGGGCAGTAGGGAAGGGACTGGGATGTGGGATTAATGGACAATCCAGAGCAAGTACAATAGGCCCACTGCCCACCAACTGTGTGGTGGGGCGATACTCGGAGGCAGATGGGGAAACAGTATTAAACACAGATCATGATCTCTACAAACAATTACACGTTCCTCCTCCGAACCATTTCAATGACATCAGGAGCTGTGATCCACCAGTACTTCAAGCTCAAACTGAAGGCGAAAGTTCAATAAAAGGGCATACCTTTAAAATGGGGATAAGGAGGAAATTCTTTACCAGGGGGTGATGAATCTGTGGAATTCATTGCCACAGACGGCCAAGTTTGGGTATTTCTAAAGCAGAGATTGGCTGGGTCTTGAATAGTAAAGTTTATGGGGGAGAAGGAAGGAGAATGGGGCTGAGAGGGGAAAGTACATCAGCCATGATTGAAGGGCAGAGTGGCCTCATTCTGAACCCATGACTTATGAACGTGTGTCCGATTAGGAAGGCAGCATGTGACCCAGTGTCACGTCAAGGAGCCTTGGGTAAACTGATTGCTGGGAACCAGGAGAAGATATCTGCTCTGTCTGAAACCATAGCTGGCACAAATGGAGTGGTCTTGACCACTGTATGATGATGGTGATTAGAATACCAACCAAAGTGATGGCCTGTGTTTAAGAAGGAACTGCAGAGCTGGAAAATCGAAGGTTACACAAAGATGCTGGAGAAACTCAGCGGGTGCAGCAGCATCTATGGAGCGAAGGAAATGGGCAACGTTTCGGGCCGAAACCCAGAAGGGTTTCGGCCCGAAACGTTGCCTATTTCCTTCAGTCTGAAGAAGGGTTCTTCAGAAGAAAGGAAAAAGGAAGAGGAGGAGCCCGAGGGCTGAGGGAGAGAGTTGGTGGGACGGGGGGGGAGGGGGTCACAGAGGGGGGAGCAGTTAGAGAGGAGCTTCATCAAAGTAGGCATACCTTGAGGAGATTTCGCAGTGGAGTAGACAAAGTGTTCAAGAAGGAACTGCAGATACTGGAAAATCGAAGGTAGACAAAAAATGCACTGCTGAGCTTGAGTGCTTTCGTAGCTGAATAATTTAAAAATAAGTTGTGTCAAAAGTTGAGATCCTCATTTCCGACCCACAAGAGCAAATGGGAACAAGTCATGGGACAATCAGGTGGAAAGTTTCTGTCAATTTATGTGATAAATGCAATAAAGAACAAGTTATCTACCTGGTGTTTAATCCCCCCTATGTTGTGGATCCAGCCACGGGGTTCCATTGCCGTGGGTTTAGCAGTGAAGATAACAAAGACAGTAGGGAAGTTCTCGAACACTACACCATGTAAACAGCAGGAACATCTGGTCTTTATCGAGAGAACTGAGCTGTGATCACATGCAGAGTGAAATTGTGACATTATGATTGCTACTGCCAATGGTGCCCGCTAGCAATGACAGAGTGTGTAATGATACAGATACCTGTGTTACAGGCAGGCCAAGGAGATAGTGCTGAAATATGAGGGGAGGCTGACCAGAACAAGAGGCTACCAGGCAGCAGGCGCAGAGGTAAGTTGGTAATCAACTCTCATCCACATTTAAACCAAGCGCTCTGGAGTTTGTTCAACATGCAGTAATTGGAGTGGTGACATGTGATGAATATTTGTGACACTGAAACCCAGTAAAAACATACAAAATAGGTGCAGGAGTAGGCCATTCGGCCCTTCGAGCCAGCACCGCCATTCAATATGATCATGGCTGATCATCCAAAATCAGTACCCCGTTCCTGCTTTCTCCCCATACCCCTTGATTCCGTTAGCCCCAAGAGCAATATCTAACTCTCTCTTGAAAACATCCAGTGAATCGTCCTCCCCTGCCTTTGTGGCAGAGAATTCCACAGGTTCACAACTCTCTGGCTGGAAACGTTTTTCCTCATCTCAGTCCTAAATAGCCTACACCTTATTCTTAAACTGTGACCCCTGGTTCTGGCCTCCCCCCAACATCGGGAACATTTTCCCTGCATCTAGCCTGTCCAATCCCTTAAGAATGAATGTTTCTATAAGATCCCCTTCATTCTTCTAAACTCCAGTGAATACAAGACCAGTTGATGTAATTATGTAGACAGAGGGTCATACAATAAATGTAATGGTGCGCCCCTACCAATTAGAGATGGCAAGACATGCTGGTCCTACCAGAAATGGTCACAGCCTGGACATAAATAAATAAATGCAGTGGGAAATACTCAATAGTTAGGCAACGTGTTGTAGAGTGGGAAACACTTTTATGGTTTCCGATCAATGACTTTCATCACAACTCGTTCTGAGTTCAACCTAAATCACCAACTCTTTTTTCTCTTCATTAATGGTGCTTGACCCATGGGTATTTGCAACAGTTTTGTTTAAATGTTTCAACAGCTACCATATTTTGCTTAGTCATAGTCATACTGCCCTTGGAAAAGGCGAGTTCACGTCTCCCGTTGCGGTCTGTCCTATGCTCCCAACTCCCCCTTCCTATAACATCTGTGGGTGCAGGCCCAATTGCATCCCTCTCGCTCAAGATATGGAGTCAACTCAGGAAAAACTTTGGTTTACAAGGCCCTTCCATCTTGACCCCACTGCTTAAAAACCACATCTTTAAACCTTCAAGTACAGACTATGCATTCAAAACCTGACATAGCAACGGTATCAGTAGTATCAAAAACCTATACAAGGATGGCATCTTTTCGTCCAACTACAGCCTCCCAAACTCCCACCTTTTTCGTTTTTTCCAGATTAGGGATTTTGTGAAGAAGACATTCCCCCAGGGTAAGGGCTTTGAGGGTCGCTTACATATTGTTGCACAATTATGCCTTGACTGTCACTGTCTGTATGCAAATTGCAGTGAAATTCAAATAAAAATATTTAAATAATAGTCATACTGCCCTTCAGCCCAACATGCCCCATCTGCACTAGTCCCAGCTGCCTGCGTTAGGCCCACATCTCTCTAAACCTGTCCTATCCATGTACCTGTCCAAATGTTTCTGTTGGATGAGATCCTTCTCTCAACTGTGGGGGGTTCATTGACCTGTTGGTTTGGTGTCACACCACTGTGGTTCACTCCTGGTCTTTGCTTTGAACTCTAGCTGTGGAAGCGGCTTGGGAGACTGGTGTACAATATCATGGTGCTTTTTATCCCCTGGGAAATGAGAATCAAGAAAATTGAAAGTAAGTAAATCATGTGGGAGATATGGGGTGTTGTTATGTGGTTGAACACTGCTTCCTGAGCCTACCTCCAGTGGTGGACTGGCCAGGGTGTCAGCTTGCCCGATGGCAAATGGGCCCCTATATCAAGTGGACCTCTGATGAAGTGGGCCCCCTTTGTCTCCTGATGTTTGGAGTTAGTGAAGGAAGGAACTGCTGCTGTCTGAAGGTACACAAAAAAGCTGGAGAAACTCAGCGGGTGCAGCAGCATCTATGAAGCGAAGGAAATTTGGGTTTCGGCCCGAAACGTTGCCGATTTCCTTTGTTCCATAGATGCTGCTGCACCCGCTGAGTTTCTCCAGCTTTTTTGTGTACCTTCGATTTTCCAGCATCTGCAGTTCCTTCTTAAACAAAACGCTGCTGTCTGAAGAAGGGTCTCAACCCAAAATTCACCCATTGCTTCTATCCAGAGACGCTGTCTGGCCCGCTCCAGCATTTTGTGTCTATCTTACGAGTTTGTAGTTGGTCATTTTTTTCACGAGGATCTGGGGGATCTGTAGGCTAGCGAGATGGGTGACTTCAGCTAAACCACTTGAAGTTAAATCAGCTTAGCCAACTTGATCATCAGCAGGTATGGATTATCTTGCTTGCTCAGGTTATCAGGTAGCTTCTGTGGGAAATGGAAGGCAGAACCGCTTAGAGCCACAAGAGAAAGCCGAGGCTGGGACCTTGAGCTAAAAGCAAACTGCTGGGGAAACTCGGCAGGTCAGGCAGCATCTGTGGAAGGAAACAGATGGACGGATGATGTTACAGGTCGGGACCCTTCATCTTCTAGACCATATTTTGGAATATATATTGGGATCGCTTGAAACAAATATATTAATTGTGGTAAGAAAGTCATTTTTATAGTGTTAATTCTACCTATCAATGAGAGCAGGAGCGTTTTCGAAAATGTAACCATATCATTCAGTTTATTTAATAGTGGTATAAAATTGGCACTAAATAATGATTTGTTTCTTCTCGTAATTTGAATACCCAGATACTTGAATTTTTCTGTTGCAATTTTGAAACGGAATTTTAGTAAGTGTCTCGCATCCTGTGGTTTTAAAGACATAATTTTGCTTTTATTCCAATTTATTCTATATCCTGAAAAAGAGCCGAATTCCTCAATTAGTGTTAATAAGGTGGGTATACTCGTTTGTGTATTAGTAATATATAAAAGGATATCATCAGCATATAATTACATTTTATTCTTTGAGCCCTTAGTATTATATCCGTGAATATTCGGATGATTTCTAATCCTTTCAGCCAGCGGTTCTATCATTAGGGCAAATAGCAATGGTGATAAGGCACAACCCTGCCTATTACCCCTTGATAAATAAAATTTTGGAGATAACATATTATTAGTTAATATTCTTGCCGTAGGTTTATCATAAAGTAGTTTAACCCACCTAATAAAATTCTCTCCCATGTAAAATTTTTGGAGTACCTTGTATAAATACTGCCATTTTACCTGATCAAATGCCTTCTCTGCACCCAGCGTGACAACTGAAATATCTTCAATGTCCTCTTTCTGAGAGTATATTATATTGAAAAGCCTTCTCAAATTATTAAATGATTGCCTTTTGGGTATAAATCCCGTTTGATCCGGGTTTACCAATTTGTTAATAGAATTATTCAGTCTTCTAGCTAGAATCTTTGCTAAAATTTTCTGATCGTATTTAGAAGTGATATAGCTCTGTAAGAACCCGGTTCCTCTAAATCTTTATCTTTTTTTGGTATAAGCGTTATTGTTGATTCTGCTAAAGGTTTGGGTAGTTTATTTTCGGTATAAGCCTGCGTGTATAAGTTGAGTAATCTTGGTACAATTGAGTCCTGAAATCGTTTATAAAATTCATTACTATAACCATCTGGTCCTGGGGTCTTCCCATTTTTCAATGAGTTTATTATTTGTTTTATTTCTTCACTAGTAATCCGTGCTCCTAATTCCTCTTGTTCTAAACTATCCAATTTAGGGAGATTGCAATTATCTAAAAAATTTGTAATTTTACTATCATCTGTATTTATTTTAGTTGTGTATAAATTCTGATAAAATTTGGCAAACCTTTTATTAATATCCTTTGATAGTGTTAGAAGCCCACCCTTAGTTTCTAGGGTAATGTCACCTGCCAGTCCACAATCCAAGCCCCACCTCACTGCTCCCAGTTTCCCAACATTATCTGTCTCTTTACCTCCACAGACGCTGTCTGGCCCGTTGAGTTCCTCCAGCTGTTTGTACCTTGCTTTTTATTTCTGACTGCCTGGTGGCTGTGTTGGGGCTGGACAGATCATGGAGACAGAATCGGGAGAGGTATCTGCTACTGGCTGCGGGGCGGGACGAGATGAGGAATGTCTCATGCTGAACAAGGAGAGTTGCACTTCTCAGACAGAGGAGGAATGCAACGTACACACACACACACACACACACACACACACACACACACACACACACACACACACACACACACACACACACACACACACACACACACACACACACACACACACACACACACACACACACACACATGGAACACCTAGACACTGTCACTTCCTACAAAGACCTTGCCCCACCAAAAGTGAACTGCTGTATGTGGCACTGAACTGCCTTCTTGTTGACAGGTCACTTTGGCTCTGGTGTGGCTTCGTACTTTATCTTTCTGAGGTGGATGTTTGGCATCAACATCGTGCTGACCATAATGACCGGAGCATTTGTCATCTTACCTGAGGTAGGAGCGCGCTGCATGGACCAACTAATGGTGACCCATCTGCCATTAATTTGCTCAAACCACTGCTGTAATATTCATGTTGATCAGTGATAGGAGCAGAATTCGGCCATTCGGCCCATCGTTTACTCTGTCATTCAATCATGACTGACCTATATCTCCCTCCTGACCCCATTCTCCTGCCTTCTCTACATAACCCCTGACACCTGTACTAATCAACAATCTATCTATCTCTGCCTTAATCATATCCACCTGCATCTCTTTGTGTTTCTCCAGCTGTTAGCAGGAGCTCCGTTCGGAAGTGTTACAAGCAAAACAATTCCCGCGGGATACATTGGAACGGCACAAGACCTGGATACCATCTGGTCACTTGGGGCAAGCATGTCATTATCTTTGACCACACGGCCAATATTACAGTGTATAATAGCTCAAATGTTTCATTACACCAGCGCCTGTTCTCAATGTAATTCTGTCCACACAGGGCTACCTCCAGTATTCTGTCATGTTCTATGGTTACTATGGCAACAAGAGGAAGATTGGGCGCGCTGGCTACCATTTGCCCCTGGCCTATTTCATGGTTGGGATGGCCATGTTCGCCTACAGCTTCATCATTCTGCTGCGCAAGTAATCGCCCTACTGCACACCGTCGCCTGCCAGTCCAGCGCCCAGCGCCCGGCACCACGCACGGACCCCACACACGGGCCCCACACACGGACCCCACACACGGGCCCCACACACGGGCCCCACACACAGACCCCACCCACGGGCCCCACACACGGACCCCACACACAGACCCCACACACGGGCCCCACACACGGGCCCCACACACGGGCCCCACACATGGACCCCACACGCATGGACCCCACACACGGGCCCACACACGGGCCCCACACACGGGCCCCACGCACGGGCCCCACGCACGGACCCCACACACGGACCCACACACGGACCCCACACACACGGACCCCACACACGGCCCCACACACGGCCCCCACACACGGACCCCACACACGGACCCACACACGGACCCCACACACGGACCCCACATACGGACCCACACCTGGCCCCCACACACGGACCCACACACGGACCCACACACGGACCCACACACGGCCCCACACACGGCCCCCACACACGGCCCCCACACACGGAGTGTTTGTGTGTGGACCCACACACGGACCCACACACGTGACCCACACACGGACCCACACACGGCCCCCACAAATTGTGGTCCCATGTGTTTATATGTTGCCGGGGGGCTGGGAACTGTGTGTGTGTGTGTGTGTGCGTGCATGTGTATGCATGTTTGTGTGTGTGCATGTTTGTGTGTGTGTGTATATGCGTGTGTGTGTGAATCTGTGTGTGTATGTGAAATTGTGTGTGCGTGTATGTATGTGTGTGTGTGTGTGTATGTATGTGCGTGTGCATGTATGTGCGTGCATATGTGTGTGTGCATGTGTGCGTGCACATGTGTACGTGCATATGTGTGCGTGTATATGTGTATGTGCATGCATGTGTGCGTGCATATGTGTGTGTGCATGTGTATGCCCCTTACTTTGTGAATGGGTGGCGGGTGTGCTGGGGGTGAAGATTGTCATCACTCTCTGACTTTGCGTTGCAGGATGGCCAAGAACTCTCGACTGAGCATGGCCAGCGCCTCTGATGAAAACTACACCTTCTGCTGGAAGCTGTTCTGTGCCTGGGATTACCTGATTGGCAACCCAGAGGCTGCGGAGAGCAAGACGGCCGCAGTCATCAACAGTATCCGAGTACGTCGCTCCCACCAACCCAACCTACCACAAACGCCTGGGGGAACTCCAACATTTTACGATTTTTAACATCCTGCCTGGTTTTTAATCAATCCCATTCCGCACCTGGCTCCCTGCAGCTCTGCATAGTTCTCTATCTGCTTCCACTGCCCTTCCAAGCACAGCGTGCTGGAGCAAAACCCCATGTTATATATGTCTCTGCTCTGATTGCTTTGTGAACCACTTGTACATCCACCACCTCTGGCTATGTGGCAGATGTTTCTGCTAATTCATTCTCGAGCGGCTAACGTGATTTCACAGGCAACTGATCTGGGAAACTTTTTCACACAAAGGGTGGTGGGTGTATGGAACGAGCTGCCGGAGGAGGTAGTTGAGTTTTATGAACGGTTAGACAGGTACATGGATAGGACAGGTTTGGAGAGGTATGGGCCAAATGCAGGCAGGTGAGACTAGTGTTGGTCGGTGTGGGCAAGTTGAGCTGAAAGACCTGTTTCCACGCTGTATGGCTCTGACTGAACCGTTCTATCACCAACTAGAGAGGGATCTTGAACTCCCATCGACCTCATTGGAGACCCTCAGTCTATCTTTAATCGAACTTTACCTCGCACTAAATGTTATTCACTTCATCCTGTATCTATACACTGTGGATGGTTTGATTGTAATAGACAACAGGTGCAGGGGTAGGCCATTCAGCCCTTCGAGCCAGCACCGCCATTCAATGTGATCATGGCTGATCATCCACAATCAGTACCCCGTTCCTGCCCATCTCCCTATCCCTAAGAGCTCTATCTAGCTCTCTCTTGAAAGCATTCCGAGAACTGGCCTCCACCGCCCTCTGAGGCAGAGAATTCCACACACTCACAACTCTTTGTGAAAAATGTGTAGTCTACAGCTGACTGGAAAGCATGCAACAAAAAAGCTTTTTACTGTACCTCTCGTGACAATAAACTAAACTATGGGGATGCCTTAATGAATGAATGAATAGGTTTATTGGCCAAGTATGTACACATACAAGGAATTTGCCTTGGTGCTCCGATCGCAAGTAACAGCACGACACACAGTAAACTATTAAGAATAAAACATAAACCATTAAAACATTAAGAATAAAATATCATAGTTTAAACATGTGAATGAAATAAAATAGCAGAGCAAAAGGAGGCTACAAACAGATAACTAGAAGGATGGCAACATGACAAAGAGGTAACTATCTAGCAACTTCTGAAAAGCCAGAGTGGACATTGAATACGGACATTGACCAATCTCATGTACAAATAGAAAAGTAGAAGAGATGATTGTCACAGTAGACAGGATACGGTGCTGGTGCAACAAAGGGGAATGTGCCAATGTTGAAGACTCATTGTTCCCTTGTTTGCAGAGGTAAGGCAACTGGTAAAAGTATATCTTCTGAAGAAGATTGAAAATTGATTTTTTTTGTGGAAAATCTATAACTAAACTAAGATGCCTGTGCTGACCAGTAACGGGGCTAATGGTGAATGTCCATTTCTCTTTGAAGGAAGCTATTCTGGAGGAGCAAGTGAAGAAGAAGGATAGAAGTCTGTAAGTATTGGCACCAGGCCATCATTGGACCCGGTCTCAGCAGCTGGTGAAAGAGAGTCCACACTAACGAGGCTGGTCTGATGTTTCCACAGGGCAGTGATCATCAGTCTGAGGATCCTTGCCAATATCCTGGTGCTTCTCTCGTTGGCTGGTAGCATCTACATCATCTACTTTGTTGTTGATCGCTCTCAGGAGCTAGAACGGACCAAGATCGAGCTCACTCTCTGGGAAAAGAACGAGGTAGACATTTGTCTTTGAGGCGGGTGGTTGCAGCCAGAAGGACTAAGTGCAGCATGAGTCCACTGACCGTCTGCTCTGTGTCTAGGTCAGTGTGGTCGTTTCACTCATCACCATGATCGCACCGTCTGTGTTTGAGCTGGTCGCCCAGCTGGAGATGTTGCACCCCAGGACCACACTGCGCTTCCAGCTGGCCAGGTTAGTCCTCACCTCACCCCAACCTCACCTGTCGACCACATTTACTGCCGACTGAAGCAGGTACCGAGGCCAAACACTCCAGCTTCCCAACAACCACTAGGATCTTAAACACACCAAACACCAACCGACCTGAAACGTTCTCCACAGACTGCCTGACCCGCTGAGTTACTCCAGCACTCTGTGAAACGTCACCTATCCATGTTCTCCACAGATGCTGCCTGACCTGCTGAGTTACTCCAGCACTCTGTGAAACGTCACCTATCCATGTTCTCCACAGATGCTGCCTGACCCACTGAGTTACTCCAGCACTCTGTGAAACGTCACCTATCCATGTTCTCCACAGATGCTGCCTGACCTGCTGAGTTACTCCAGCACTCTGTGAAACGTCACCTATCCATGTTCTCCACAGATGCTGCCTGACCCACTGAGTTACTCCACACTCTGTGAAACGTCACCTATCCATGTTCTCCACAGATGCTGCCTGACCCGCTGAGTTACTCCAGCACTCTGTGAAACGTCACCTATCCATGTTCTCCACAGATGCTGCCTGACCCGCTGAGTTACTCCAGCACTCTGTGAAACGTCACCTATCCATGTTCTCCACAGATGCTGCCTGACCCACTGAGTTATGGTGCAGCAGCATCTATGGAGCTAAGGAAATAGGCAACGTTTCAGGCCAAAACCCTTCTGGAAATAGGCAACGTTTCAGGCCAAAACCCTTCTGGAAATAGGCAACGTTTCGGGCCGAAACCCAGAAGGGTTTCGGCCCGAAACGTTACCTATTTCCTTAGCTCCATAGATGCTGCTGCACCCGCTGAGTTACTCCAGCGCTCTGTGAAACGTCACCTATCCATGTTCTCCACAGATGCTGCCTGACCCGCTGAGTTACTCCCGCACTTTGTGTCTATTTTTTGTGTAAATCAGCATCTGCAGTTCCTTCCTATTCTCTCTGACTTTCACCGCTAAATCCGTCTTAACCTGCCTGATCTCCCGGTGGCCCCGCACTTCAACTCCCCCTCCCATTCCCAATCTGACCTTTCTGTCCTGGGCCTCCTCCATTGTCAGAGTGAGGTCCAGCGCAAATTGGAGGAACAGCACATCATATTTCACTTGGGTAGTTTACACTCCAGAGGTATGAACATTGACTTTTTTAACTTCAGATAGTCCTTGCTTTCTCTCTCCAACCCCTTCCCCTTCCTAGTTCTCCCAACAGTCTTACTGTCTCTGACTACATTCTATCTTTGTCCTGCCCCGTCCCCCGTCTGGAGAAAGGTCTCGACCCGAACCGTTACTCCAGCGTTTTGTATCCACTCTCTCTCTCTGACTCTGCATTCCTGTCTGTTTCCCACCACAGGGTGCTGGTTCTGTACCTGGGAAACCTCTACAGTTTGATCATCGCTCTGCTTGACAAAGTGAACAGTATGAGTATGTTGGTGAGCATGGCACTTGTTGGACTCTGGGGACTGTGAGTTAGTGTAGTGAGGGTCACTGTCTTTTCACCACTAAAGTGGCAGATGATTTTCAGTGGAGCAAGTTCATGCGCAACATGCTGAAGTAACAGGTGCAATCCAACGGTCCAATGATTCAATGATACTTTATTGTCTCATGTACCTAGATACAGTGAAATGCTTTGTTTTGTGTACAACCTCAGGCTGCCTCGGCAAGGCCAGCAGCATAATCAAGGACCCAGTCGCACCCCAGCCACTCCCTCTTCTCCCCTCTCCCATCAGGCAAAAGGTAAAGAAATGTGAAAACGCACACCTCCAGATTCAGCGACAATTTCATCCCAGCTGTTATCAGGCAACTGAACCACCCACCACAACCAGAGAGCAGTGCTTAACTACTATCTACCTCATTGGTGACCCTTGGACTATCCTTGATCGGACTTTACTGGCTTTTCCTTGCACTAAACGTTATTCCCTTATGTATCTATACATTGTAAATGGCCCGAATGTAATCATGTATTGTCTTTCTGCTGACTGGTTAGCACGCAACAAAAAGCTTTTCGATGTACCTTTATCTCCAAACCAAGCCAAACTAAACTAAACTAAACCAATCCTGAAATGTAACTTGAACATTTAATAAATTTGAACATGCAATGATGAACCCGTCCTTAACCCAAGCTTCATGTCTGAACACTTCTTGCAGGATAACACCAATGACACAGGCTCATCATTCTTGGCCACCAGAGCACTGCCAGAGGAGGAGAATCTCTCGACCATCGTACCTGAGATCAGGCTGAGGCAGAACATCACCTTCAGCTCAGCCTACAACAAAACCAAACCAATAAGCAAGTTTAATAAGACAGCCACATATGACTACAACATTCTGTCACAACAAGACCAGTGCTGGGAAACGTATGTGGGACAGGTTTGTAGATAACTCTTTGTATTATTCTGTGCCACTGAGCAGTGAGCACCGCAGTAATCTTGGAGCCAACTGTAGCTAGCTGTGTTCCTGGTGGTTTCAGCATTAGATCTCCTATTGCACCTTTCCCCAGACTTGCACCATCTACCCACACTCACAGCTCAACCGGAAAGCAAACTCACTCCATGTTACCTCTGAAGAAGGGTCTCGACCCGAAACGTCACCTATCCTCTTACTCCAGAGATGCTGCCAGACCCGCTGAGTTACTCCAGCACTTTGTTTCATTAATACATTAATCAGGATTGTAAAAAGAAACACGTTTAATACATTCATAATTATAAATGAAAGTGGTCAAAATTAGTCAATGTGTAAAACCCCATCAGTTCTTTCTCCTGGGTTTTGCTCCAAACTCTCTAATGCAGGTTAATTCTTATGTTCAATAACCTCCAGGATAATACTGGGGAATAGGGAGCTCTGGTTGTGGTACAGATCAGATCAGGTAGCCTTGATGGGCTGAATGGCCTAGTCACGCTCATATAAATGATGTTCTATAACAGCATTTAGGTTTACATGGATATGGGGGTAAGTGGGACTGATTTGGATGGGGCATCTTGGTGAGCATGGATGAACTGGGCTGGTTCCCAGCTGTGTAACTCGGACTCCATGCCAGAAATAATGCTGGAATAAAGATTAAAGCAGGCAACACTGGTGGGGTTAGGGGTGGTTGGGAGATGGTCGGGAGAGAAGTAAGGAGGATGAATTTAATCAGATCTGGAAAATATTAGAGAATGAATAGATTAGAATCATGTACAAAGAGACTTTGAGATGGGGAAGGTGAGGAGAGAGCCAGAGGGGTGAAGGGTTCCAGGGTAAAGGCCAGGATTGCTTCATTACAAAAGGGAGTTAGGAGAAAAGGAATAGGTGATGTTTGAAGAAGGGTCTCGACCCGAAATGTCACCGATTATTTTTCACCAGAGATGCTGTCAGACCCGCTGAATTACTCCAGCACAATGTGTCAAACTGTGGTTACCCTAACCCTCCCAATTCTGTTAGTCCTTGCTGTCTCCTCCCCTTCCTCAGCTCCCCACTGTGTCACCCTCCAACTGTGGTTTCCCCACCCAACCCCCGATCAGTGAAGAAGGGTTTCGGCCCAGTTCCTATTTCCTACATAGATGAAAGCTTTTTGTGTAAATTCGACAGCAAAGCGGGTCCAGGCAGTTTCTTTCTACACAAATGAAATTGTGAATTGGACAAAAGCGGGTCCAGGGGTGGGATAATTGGCTGGGTCACTGTGTGAGTTTGGATCAAAGGTCCGCCAGAGATGAGCTTGCTCCGTCACATGCTCATAAACTGAACAGGAACTCCACAGGTGTTTGTTACATGCTGACCATTCTAAAGGACCGTCACCATTATTTACTGGGGCATAACGGTGGCACAGCGGTAGAGTTGCTGCCTCACAGCGCCAGAGACCCGGGTTCGATCCCGATGACGGGTGCTGTCTGTACGGAGTTTGTACATTCTCCCCGTGACCTGCGTGGGTTTTATCCAGGTGCCCCCACCTGCCAAAGACGTACAGGTTTGTAGGTTAATTGGCTTCTATGAATTGTCTGCACTGTGTAGGATAGAACTAGTGACTAGGTGATCATTGGTCAGAGCAACAAAGGGCCCGTTTCCGTGCTGTATCTCTAAACTAAACTATCTATGAGCAGTCTGAAGAAGGGTCACGACCTGAAACGTCACCCATTCCTTCTCTCCAGAGATGCTGCCTGTCCAGCTCAGTTACTCCAGCATTTTGTGTCTATCATTGAGGACAATTCCTTTCATTTCTGTAGTGGGCTTGCGATAAGTTCATGTTCATAAGTTATAGGAGCAGAATTAGGCCACTCGGCCCATCAAGTCTACTCTGCCATTCAATCATGGCCGATAATTCTTTCCCTCTCAACCCCATTCTCCTGCCTTCTCCCCGCAACCCGTGTTCCAGAGAGGCCTGTTCTTGCATCAGGCATCAGCTAATGAGGAGGGATTTGTGTACCTGCAGGAGATGCTGAAGTTGTCTATCATAGACATGTTGTTCACCGTTGGCAGCATTCTGCTCATTGACTTCATTCGTGGCCTCTTTGTCCGATACCTGAGTGACTGTTGGTGCTGGGATCTGGAGAACAAGTTTGTGAGTATTGCATCAACTTAAACCGTGCACCATCTTCACAATTTGTTTTCACCACGTTCTCATTATTTATTATAAATCTCTTCCAGCCCGAGTATGGAGAGTTCAAGATAGCGGAGAATGTACTGCATCTGATATATAACCAGGGAATGATATGGTACGTTGCAGTTCATTCATATGTTTTATTCAATCAAGTAAAGAAATATATTATCTAAGATACTAGCTGAGATATACGATGTCTTACTCAATATTAGATGAGCAAGATGAACAATGAAATAAGAATGCAGGGATAAGAGGAAACATTGGCTGCTTGATCAGAATGTTTGATGTGAGCAGTAGAACACACAGTCTTAGAGTAACTCAGCGGGTGAGGCAGCATCTGTGGAGAACATGGCTAGGTGAGTTTCACGTGCTTAACACAGAGTGCTGGAGAACATGGTAACTCAGCGGTAACTCAGCGGGTCAGGCAGCATCTGTGGAGAACATGGATAGGTGACGTTTCACAGAGTGCTGGAGTAACTCAGCGGGTCAGGCAGCATCTGTGGAGAACATGGATAGGTGACGTTTCACAGAGTGCTGGAGTAACTCAGCGGGTCAGGCAGCATCTGTGGAGAACATGGATAGGTGACGTTTTACAGAGTGCTGGAGTAACTCAGCAGGTCAGGCAGCATCTGTGGAGAACATGGATAGGTGACGTTTCAGCTTGGAACCCTTCTTCAGACTGAGTAAGGGTCCTGACCTGAAAAGACACCTATCCATGTCTTCCAGAGATGCTGAGTTACTCCAGCACTGTGTTCTACACAAGATTCCAACATCTACAGATGTTTGCATGTTGATGCGAGGTCTGTTTAAGGCTCTGGAGAAGAGACAGTTTCCCTGCTCTACCCCTCAGTAAGACTGTGGTTGAGCTGATCTTGATCTTTGCTCTACATGACCCTTGAGCAAACAGCACCGTGCATGAGGTCAAACAATACTCGTGGTTCAGCAGTTTCAATCTCCTGGAGGGTGGAGCAAGAGCATTTTTATATTGTGCACTCAGCCACTAGAGGGTGGAATAGCAATAGGATTGCTCGAATCTCCAGCATCGTAGGCGCTCCCTTAGTACTGAGTGAATGGAACTGTAAGCATCTGCTGGGGAACTTGGCAAGGTCCGTGCTGGTGAAGGAATGTCCACTCTTCACTCTTCATGTCCACTTACTTTGCAGCAACTCTAGGAGACCTGTTGTTGCAAAGAACTATCCCTACTTGGAACCTGTCGCTTGGGAGAGAGTCAGTGGAAAGGCCAAGTCAGTGGATATTTTTAAGGCAGAGAGAGAGACAAATTCTTGATTAGAACGGGTGTCACGGGTGATGGAGAGAAGGCAGGAAAATGTGATTACGAGGCAGAGATCAGCCATGATTGAATGGTGGAGTGGACTCGATGGGCCAAATGGCCTAATTCTACTCCTATAACTTGGAAGAAAGCAGCACCCTGAGGAAGTGTGTCCATCCACATTGAATGTATGCCCAGCACATGTAGGCATCTGCAAAATCACCTTGCCTCTGCAACAAAGGTTTAGACACATGGAACAGCAGGTGCTGATTAAATACACAGAAAAACCACAAAGTGCTGGAGTAATTCAGCACTGGGTCAGACAGCATCCCACTGGATGGCCCACTAGGTTACTCCAGCACGTTGTGTCCTTTTGTGTATGAACCAGCATCTGCAGTTCTTTGACTCTACACTACGGACATGGATAGGTGATGTTTTAGGGCAGGAACCTGCATCAGACAAGATGTGGAAGAGGCACAAATACTTGTTGGAAATCCTAAAATACTCCCCATTCCCCATTGCGTACCACTAGTTACATGTTTAAATCACTCCGTAGAACCATGTTGATTCTACATAATCATTCCTGAGAGTCGGATTCCAACATTTTCCCAATGAAAGATGTTAGGCTGGCTGGTTTATAGTTCCCCGTTTCCTCTCTCCTTCCTTCCATGAATAAATTTTAAGATATTGATCTATCTTTGCCCTTTGCAGACCATAGTAGGGCTGGCTATTTCCAGCCTCCGTCTCCAGTGTTTGATTTAATGTGTGTCTTCAATCTTTAGGATGGGAGCCTTCTTCTCACCTTGCCTTCCAGCCTTCAACGTCCTCAAACTGATTGGTCTGATGTATTTAAGGAGCTGGGCAGTGCTGACGTGCAATGTTCCACACCAGCAAGTATTCCGAGCATCAAGGTCAGTCAGTCGCTGGGGCATCGTTCTCTGTTCAATGATAATTCACTGTGAAATATGGGGTTACTTATCTTCTGCAGACTCGAAGCTCAGTGGGACAGGCAGCATTTCTGGAGAGATGGAATGGGTGACATATCAGGTCGAGCCCCTTCATTAGACTAGTTGTGTTACTGACCTGGCGTGGGTCATCTTCTGATTGGGTTTCGTTTCAATGGTCAATGGTTCTGAGGATGTTCTGCTATTGTGTGATTTCTCTCCCAGGTCTAACAACTTCTACCTGGCCATGACCTTGTTCATGTTGTTCTTGTGTATGCTGCCCACTGTCTTTGCTATTGCCAGATACCGCCCATCACAGAGCTGTGGGCCCTTCAGGTAATATACTTTAAAATCATTTATGATCATTATACTTCAATATACTTTTAAATCTTTATATACTTTAAAAACATTTATGATCATCATTTTTCATGTATTTTTCACGCAGAGAGTGGTGAATCTCTGGAATTCTCTGCCACAGAAGTTAGTTGAGGCCAGTTCATTGGCTATATTTAAGAGGGAGTTAGATGTGGCCCTTGTGGCTAAAGGGGTCAGGGGGTATGGAGAGAAGGCAGGTACAGGATACTGAGTTGGATGATCAGCCATGATCATATTGAATGGCGGTGCAGGCTCGAAGGGCCGAATGGCCTACTCCTGCATCTAATTTCTATGTTTCTATCATACTTTAATATACTTTGTATATATTTTTATATACTTTAAGGATATAATATACTTTAAAAACACTTATGATCATTATACTTTAATATACTTTGTATATATTTTTATATACTTTTAAGTATATATACTTTATATAAATGATATACTTTGTGTATAATATACTTAAATCCATTATGATCATTAATATCTTTATATTCTATAAGCATATTTTTTTATATACTTGTAAGTATATACTTTATATAAATGATATACTTTATATTTTAAAATCATCAAAAAAGAATGTTTGAATAAATACCAGGAAGACAATATTAATGTTTTAATGTTTTAATGTTTTGAAACAGTGGCCAGGATAAGATTTATGACATTGTGTCTGACACAATAGTGAATGATTTCCCCGGCTGGTTCAACATGGTGATGAGTTACGTCACCAGTCCCGTGGTGGTCCTGCCTGCTCTGCTCCTGCTCTTGTAAGTTTAGTTTATTATTGTCTCGTGTACTGAGGTAAAGTGAAAAGCTTTGTATATGTGCTATCCAGTCAAAGAAAGGACTATAAATGAATACAATCGAGCCGTAGGGTCGAAGGGCCAAATAGCCTACTCCTGCACCTATTGTCTATTGTCTAATTGTTCACAGATACAGGATAAAGGGAGAGGTTGAGCAGGCTAGGATTTCATTCTTTGGGGCACAGGAGGATGAGGGGTGATCTTTTAGAGGTTTATAAAATCATGAGAGGAATAGATCGGGTAATGCACAGAGTCGCTTGCTCAGAGTAGGGGAATCGAGGACCAGAGGACATGGGTTTAAGGTCAAGGGGAAAAGATTTAACAGGAATCTAAGGGGTTAATGTTTTGACATAAAGAGTGGTGGGTGTATGGAACTGCTGGAGGGGGTAGTTGAGGCAGGTACTATCGCAACGTTTAAGAAACATTTAGACAGATGCATGGATAGGACGGGTTTAGAGGGATGAGGGCCAAATGCAGGCAGGTGGGACTAGTGCAGATGGGACTTGTAGGCCAGTGTGGGAAGTTGGGCCGAAGGGCCTGTGTTTGCATCCGACCAGTTCATCTTTCCTGAATTGATTTGTTGTTGGATGAGGAGAACTGAAATGAATTTCAACTAAAATGTCACATGGGAGATAATTAGAAGCATTCTCTTCTAATTGAACATCTGCAGTTTCTATAATGTGACAATACAGGAAGGGAGGAGAAATGGCATGGATTTCTATTGCACAATTCCATACTTATGATTCTTCCAAACATTTTATGAGCGTGTTTTACTCTTGAAACACAGTCAGCCAGCCAATGCAAATGTGATGAATCTGTGGGATTCACTGCCACAGACGGCTGTGGAGGCCAAGTCATTGGGTATTTTGTAAGGCAGAGATTGACAGATACTTGATTAGTACGGGTGTCAGGGGTTATGGGGAGAAGGCAGGAGAATGGGGTTGAGAGGGAAAGATAGATCAGCCATGATTGAATAGCAGAGTGGACTTGATGGGCTGAATGGCCTCATTCTGCTCCTATGACTTATGAACATGATCAAGACTCACCTAATGCATCCCACAATTGACATGTCACGAGTACAGCCACACTACCGTCTAGTGAAGAGCTAATAACAACACTAATGTAAATTCAGTCACCTTTACCTGCATGTCCATCTTTGTTTGTGATTTGTTCCTTGTCCCCTTCCAGTATGCTGATCTATTATCTCCAATCTATTGCTCGCTCACTAAAGTTTACCAACAATCAACTCCGGATGCAGCTCCAAGTTGTACGTACATTGTATTTGACTCTTGAAACGTTTGGCATGTTTTTACATCATTAAGTTTCATTAGAACAAAGAGCTGTGAATATTCACGTCTTTTCTGCCTGCAGGAGAGAACAGAAGACAAGAAGAAAGTGTCACAGATGGTAGCAGGTCAGAAAATCTCTCATAATGTCACCAAGAAACTTATTACTCTATGAAGCAGGTTAAACTGGAGATTAATTACATTGGAGATATTTCACATATATTTAAAAAAATGTTTTCAGTATTTTCCAAAAGTGAATATGCTCCATGTTATTTTAGTCTTCTTCTGTCGTACGTCTTTGAGACCGGCAGCTCCGTTGAGGCGAGCCAGGCCAGGCCAGGCCAACATGTCATGTCATGGTCCATTCGGTGGCCGGTGTTTGGGGCAACTGGTGACTATGTCTGTTGGGTCCACACACTCGCAGGAGGAGCTCGCTGTCCACGAGGTCCCACTGAATACCTTTGATCTTAGAGAGGATGTCAGGCATTCATGAACGGAATGAACATGGAATTTTACAAAGCTCTTCTTAGTCATGTATTTTTAATTTTTAAAGCAGAGATTGAGAGGTTCTTGATTAGTACGGGTGTCAAAGCTTACAGGGAGAAGGCCGGAGAATGGGGCTGAGGGGGATAGAATGGCGGAGTAAACATGATGGGCTGAATGGCCTAATTCTTCTGGCAATGGATAATGTTTGAATGGCGGTGCAGGCTCGAAGGGCCGAGTGGCCTACTTCTGCACCTATTTTCTTTGTTTTCTATGAATGCTTCACTTGTCAGCTTTTGGCCCTTTGCAGCAAGGTTTCAGGAAGAAAGCAAGAGTGGAGAACACGAGAGTGATGTCACCAGCCAGGGGTCGTCCCTGCACTCGTCGCCCCATAGGAATGGGGACTTGGTGAACGTCGACTCGCCCGCCTGTGCCAGGACTCACGTCCAGAGTATTTCCCATCAGCTGGCTCATCCTGCCAACCCCCCGAGGGTCATCGACCCCACTCACCACCCGCCCGCTGGAGCTGCACTAAAGCAGCGGGTCGAACACCACCCACACAGGTCAGAACACTCTTCCACAAATGATACTCATGGCTTTAGTTTTTATTTTAGATACAGAACATACAGCCAACGCTACAACAGTCTCACACTAACGGAAGTTTCACGAAATCTATCAGGGCAGCTGAGATTATAAATTCAGTTAAATCAAATTCTCTGAAAGGTTCACAGTCAATAATAGGAAGCGCAATACTACAGATTAACGGTGTAATTCATATCGGGCTAATGATGTACCAACATACAACCAACACAAGTCATAGCAACACAATTCAACCACCCTCTGACTAAAGAAATTCCTTCTCATCTTCTTTCGAAAGGTGCGTCATTTTATTCTGAGGCTGTGCCCTCTGGTCCTGGAATCTCCCACTAGTGGAAACATCTTCTCCACATCCACTCTATCCAGGCCTTTTACTATTCAGTAAGTTTCAATTAGGTCCCCCACCTTACCCGTCTAAACTACGGCGAGTACAAGCCCAGCGCCTTCAAACACTCATCATTCGGTCCCAACCCGAAACGTCACCTCTCCATTCCCTCCACAGATGCTGTGTGACCTGGGTTACTTAGCATTTTGTGTTTTACTACAGTTATGTGTTAGTGTAGTTGAGTTTAGTTTATTGTCAGTGAAAAGCTTTTGGTGCGTGCCAACCAGTCAGCGGAAAGACAATACGTGATTACAATCGAGCCATGGTGTACAGACGCTGGATAAAGGGAATAACATGAATAACATCTAGTGCAAGTCCAGTAAGACCAGGTAGTAGAGATGGCAATAAATCACCACCCTCCTGAGTTTAAATACGCTTTGTGAAATATTCTGCAATATAATGTCTGGATGGGCCGAATGGCCAAATTCTGCTCCTCCTACTTATGATCTGATTCCATATCTCCATATCCCTCCAAACCTGTCCTATCCATGTACCTGTCTAGCTGATGATTAAATGTTGGGATAGTCCCAGCCTCTGGCAGCTTGTTCCATACACCCACCACCCTCCGTGTGAAAACGTTACTCCTTAGATTCCTATTAAATCTTTTCCCCTTCGCCTTAAACCTGTGTCCACTGGTCCTTGATTGCCCTACTCTGGGCAAGAGACTACCTGATCTATTCCTCTCATGATTTTATACACCTGTGTAAGATCGCCCTCATCCTCTTGCGCTCCAAGGAATAGAGTCCCAGCCCACTCGACCTCTGCCTATAGCTCAGATCCTCTACATCCTGGTAAATCTTCTCTGTGCCCTTGCCAGATTGGCAACATCTTTCCTATAACACAATACTCTAAATGTGGCCTCACCAACGTCTTATACAACATTCACATGATCTCCCAACTCCTACATTCTTCTCTCTGGAGAAAAAGGATGGGTGATGTTTTGGGTTGGGACTTGCTTGTTTCTACACTATGCTTGTCTCCCCAGGTACCCAGCAGCTGTGGCAGCAACCACGAGTGGCCACTACAGAGCCAAGCCACCGGCCAGCCGAGTTACCAGATTGCCGGAGCATCTCCGTGCCGAGGTGCCGATTGGGAAGTGCGTGAGACCGGTCGTCTATTCCCCCACGCAAGGTCCTCCACAGACGATTCTGGGCCGTAGAGTCCACACTGCCCGGTACATCCTGGTTAATGAGCGGGAATCCAGGACCAGGATGATGCGTCCCATCGGCAGAATCACCAGACGTTACACCATGGAGGAGCCTAGAGAAATGGTGGAGATGCTGCCACGCAAGGTGAAGCATTACATCATGCACAGAGCACAGGGGGTGAGCTCGCAGTTACACTTCAGCGAGGAGGAAGAGGAGGAGGAGGGGGACGAGGAAGATGTGGCACAAACCTCCTTCATCACATCACCTCGCCCCCACTCCTTGTCAGACCTCCACCAACCCACTCGCTTCTACATCGGCGACAGCAAAGACAGTCGGCTGCTGATCGGGAAAGACTCGACCCAGATTCAGTACGGGTCATACAACGAGGGGCAGGTTGTACCTGGGACGTCCCACGATCAGGGACCTGACATCCAAAGTACGGGAGCTCACGCCAAGCGGAAGGCCAAGCAGAGAGCAGACCAGTCACTGACCGAATCAGACTCAGTATCCATAGCATCGAGCAGCGACCTGCAAAACAGCAGCAGTGACCAGTACATACAGGTCATTCACAGCAAGGACAAGTGTGTGAAACCTTCTAGTGACAAACTAAACACACCCAAGTCAAGAGCAAATGTTGAACTGAATGTTACTGAGGCTAAAGAGCTGATATGTTCAAATGTCTAGCGGGATGATACCTTTGTTTACACACAAGGTCAACATGTACAGAACGTACTACTGCATGGTGTGCCTATGCTGAATGTTATTTTAGTTTTTAGAGATACAGCATGGAAACGGGCCCATCAGCTCACTGAGTCCATGCCGACCACTTTCTCATCCACACCCCACAAACTAGGAATAATTCACCATGGGAAGGAACTGCAGATGCCGGTTTACACTGAAGACAAACACAAAATGCTGGAGTAACTCAGCGGGACAGGCAGCATCTCTGAATAGAAGGAATGGGTGATGTTTCTGGTCGAGACCCTTCTTCAGACTGAGCCAGGGGAGAGGGAGACACAGAGATAAGGAAGTGTAAGGTGTAAAAACGAGACATCAAAAGAGATGGGGTTCAAGGAAAATGTAGAATAGATCATTGTTAGCTCGGACAACAAAGCAAACAGATAAAAATGTAATCGGGGACTGTCAGATCGGTCGGAGAGCTAGAAGGGGGAAGGGGATGGAGAGAGAGAGGGAAAGCAAGAGATACTTGAAGTTCGAGAAGTCAATGTTCGTATCGTTGGGGTGTAAGCTGTCCAAGCGAAATACGAGAAGCTGTTCCTCCAATGTGCGCTGGGCCTCATTGGATGTCAATGGAGGAGGCCCAGGAAAGAAAGGTCAGAATGAGAGGGGGAGTTAAAGTGTTTGGCAACCAGGAGATCAGGTTGGTTTAGACGGACTCTGAGAAAGTTAGTTTATTGAAAGAGCAATAAATCTACACTAGGTTCTGAAAATCCACACTTGAAATAACCCCAAAATGCTGGAATTGCTCCTTAGGTCAGGCAGCATCAAAAGAGAGAGAAAGGGGAGATTTTTAATGATTTGGGTGAAAGATCCTTCATGAAAACTAGGATTAAGTAGAAATAAGCAGCTTTTCATTGATTGATGGCAAGATACAGCATGGAAACAGGCCATTAACCCCAGCATCACCTGTTCACACTAGTTCTTTGTTATCCCACCTTCTCATTCACTGCCTGCACACTAGGGGCAACGTACAAACCTGCACGTCTTTAGGATATGGGATGAGCCGGAGCTCTCGGAGAAAACCCACACGGTCACAGCAAGAATGTAGAAACTCTGTACGTCAGCGCCCGAGGTCAGGATTGAACCTGGCTCTCTAGCGCTGTGTGGGCAGCAGCTCTGCCACTTGCTCCTAACACCCAACACCTCTTGTGTAAGAGAATCTTTCCACCTCCACCTTAACCCGGAGACTGTAAGTTAACCTCATCTATTCCATACCTATTGTATGAATCATTGCCGGTGATGATTCATCAGAAGAAAGACATTCCTTTCTGACTAAATAAAGAAACATGACGTCAATCTAGGACCTTGGTGAGAGAGGAGAATCTAGCCTTTTGCTCTGGTATTTTATTTAATTCACATGTTTAATCAATAATGTTTGATTATTAATATTTAATGTTTTATGTGTAATTCCTAACTGTTACTATCTCGTGTTGTCACTTGCGGGCGGAGCACCAAGCCAAATTCCTTGTATGTGAATACTTGCTCAATAAACTTATTCATTCATTCATTCAGGCACAGCGGCAGTTTTTGGATTGAGCAATGAGGAAACAATGTTGGCTTGGGAAATGCACTGTGAGCGAGAGAGGAGAGTGGGGTAGCAAAAAACAAAAGTGCTGGAGTAACTTAGCATCTCTTGAGAACATGGATAGGTGATGTTTGAGGGCGTGACCATTCAAACTGATTGAAAGGGTGGGGGGGGAGAAAACTGGGAGAGAGGAGAGACAGGTTGAGGCGCAGCAGGTGAGAGGTGGACACAGGTGAGTGAAGGGGCGGGGCTTGATGGTTGGAGCAGCGCGGGGCGGGGCTGGGGGCGGGGCTGGAGGAGCGCGGGGCGGGGCTGGGGGCGGGGCTGGAGCAGCGCGGGGGCGGGGCGGGGCTGGGGGCGGGGCTGGGGGCGGGCGGGGCTGGAGGAGCGCGGGGCGGGGCTGGGGGCGGGGCTGGAGCAGCGCGGGCGGGGCGGGGCTGGGGGCGGGGCTGGGGGCGGGGCTGGAGCAGCGCGGGGCGGGGCTGGGGGCGGGGCTGGGGAGCGCGGGGCGGGGCGGGGGGCGGGGCTGGGGGGGCGGGGCTGGGGAGCGCGGGGCGGGGGGGGGGGGGGGGGGCGGGGGGGGGGGGGGGGGGGGGGGCGGGGGGGGCGGGGGGGGGGGGGCTGGGGGCGGGGCTGGGGGGGCTGGGGCGGGGGGCGGGGCTGGGGGCTGGGGGGGCTGGGGCTGGGGCGGGGAGGAGCGCGGGGCGGGGCGGGGCTGGGGGCGGGGCTGGAGCGGGGCGCAGCGGGGCGGGGCTGGGGGCGGGGCTGGGGGGCTGGGGGGCTGGGGGCGGGGCTGGAGGAGCGCGGGGCGGGGGCTGGAGCAGCGCGGGGCGGGGCGGGGGGCGGGGCTGGAGAGCGCGGGGCTGGAGCAGCGCGGGGGGCGGGGCTGAGGGCGGGGGGCTGGGGGCGGGGCTGGGGGCGGGGCTGGAGCAGCGCGGGGCGGGGGGGGGGCGGGGCTGGGGGGCGGGGCTGGGGGCGGGGCTGGAGTAGCGCGGGGCGGGGCGGGGGGCGGGGCTGGGGGCGGGGCTGGAGCAGCGCGCGGGGCGGGGGGGGGGGCGGGGCTGGAGGAGCGCGGGGCTGGAGCAGCGCGGGGGGGGGCTGAGGGAGGGGGGGCTGGGGGCGGGCTGGAGCAGCGCGGGGCGGGGCGGGGGGGGGGGCGGGGCTGGGGGCGGGGCTGGAGCAGCGCGGGGCGGGGGGGGGGGGGGGGCTGGGGGCGGGGCTGGAGCAGCGCGGGGCGGGGCTGAGGGCGGGGCTGGAGGAGCGCGGGGCTGGGGCCTGGGGGGCGGGGCTGGAGCAGCGCGGGGCGGGGCTGGAGGAGCGCGGGGCGGGGCTGGGGGCGGGGCTGGAGCAGCGCGGGGCGGGGCTGGAGGAGCGCGGGGCGGGGGCTGGGGGGCGGGGCTGGGGGCGGGGCTGAGGGCGGGGCTGGAGCAGCGCGGGGCTGGGGCCTGGGGGCGGGGCTGGAGCAGCGCGGGGCGGGGCTGGGGGCGGGGCTGGGCGGGGCTGGGGGAGCGCGGGGCGGGGCGAGCGGGCAGGCGGGGCTGGAGCGGCGGCGCGGGGCGGGGCTGGGGGCGGGGCTGGGGGAGCGCGGGGCGGGGCTGGGGGCGGGGCTGGAGGAGCGCGGGGCGGGGGGCTGGGGGCGGGGCTGGAGCGGGGCTGGGGGCGGGGCTGGGGCAGCGCGGGGCGGGGCTGGGGGCGGGGCTGGGGGCTGGGGGGGCGGGGCTGGAGCGGGGCTGGGGGGCGGGGCTGGGGGGGCGCGGGGCGGGGCGGGGGGGGGCTGGGGGCGGGGGGCGGGGCTGGGGGAGCGCGGGGCGGGCTGGGGGCGGGGCGGGGGGGGGAGCGCGGGGCGGGGCTGGGGGCGGGGCTGGAGGAGCGCGGGGCGGGGCTGGGGGGCGGGGCGGGGCTGGAGCAGCGCGGGGGCGGGGCTGGAGCAGCGCGGGGCGGGGCTGGAGCAGCGCGGGGCGGGGCTGGGGGGCGGGGCTGGAGCAGCGCGGGGGCGGGGCTGGGGGGCTGGGGGCTGGGGGAGCGCGGGGCGGGGCTGGAGGAGCGCGGGGCGGGGCTGGAGCAGCGCGGGGCGGGGCTGGAGCAGCGCGGGGCGGGGGGGGAGCAGCGCGGGGCGGGGCTGGGGGCGGGGCTGGAGCAGCGCGGGGCGGGGCTGGGGGGGGGCGGGGCTGGGGGGCGCGGGGGCGGGGCTGGAGCAGCGCGGGGCGGGGCGGGGCGGGGCTGGGGCGGGGCTGGAGCAGCGCGGGGCGGGGCGGGGCGGGGCTGGGGGGGCGGGGCTGGAGAGCGCGGGGCGGGGCTGGGGGCGGGGCTGGAGCAGCGCGGGGCGGGGGCGAGCGGGCGGGCAGGCGGCGGCTGAGGCGGCAGCAGCAGCAGCGGGGACGGGCAGAGCGGCCTGTGAGTCACCCCCCAGCCTCGGGCCGGCGCCCACACCCTCTCCCCGACCCGGCCCGGCCCGGCCCGCCCACGGTGCGGCATGGATTATGCGGCGGTGGCGGACGCGGTGGCGGAGAAGCTGCTGGGATATTGCAGGGACGGCAGCGGGGGTGGCGGGTGTGCAAGGCGTCGGTGAGTGGGGGCGGACATCATGTGGGAGAGGAAGGGGGGGGGGGGGGGGGGGGAGGGGGGGGGGGGAGAGGGTACAGGGGGGAGAGGATACAGGGGGAGAGGATACAGGGGGAGAGGATACAGGGGAGAGGGGACAGGGGGAGAGGGTACAGGGAGAGAGGGTACAGGGAGAGAGGATACAGGGGGAGAGGGTACAGGGAGAGGGTACAGGGGGGAGAGGGTACAGGGAGAGAGGGTACAGGGGAGAGAGGGTACAGGGGGAGAGGGTACAGGGGACAGGGGGAGAGGGTACAGGGGGGAGAGGGTACAGGGGGGAGGGGGGTACAGGGGGGAGGGGAGGGGGGGGACAGGGGGGGGAGTACAGGGGGGACAGGGGGAGAGGGTACAGGGGAGAGAGAGTACAGGGGAGGAGAGAGTACAGGGGGAGAGAGGGTACAGGGGGAGAGGATACAGGGGGAGAGGGTACAGGGGGGAGAGGGGGGTACAGGGGGAGAGAGTACAGGGGGACAGGGGGGGAGAGGGTACAGGGGGGAGGGTACAGGGAGAGGGTACAGGGAGAGGGTACAGGGGGAGAGGGTACAGGGAGAGAGGATACAGGGGGGAGAGGGTACAGGGGGAGAGGGGTACAGGGGGAGAGAGGATACAGGGGGAGAGGGTACAGGGGGAGAGGGTACAGGGAGAGAGGAGACAGGGGGGAGAGGGTACAGGGGGAGAGGGTACAGGGAGAGAGGGTACAGGGAGAGAGGGTACAGGGGGAGAGGGTACAGGGAGAGGGTACAGGGGGAGAGGGTACAGGGAGAGAGGGTACAGGGGAGAGAGGGTACAGGGGGAGAGGGTACAGGGAGAGGGTACAGGGGGAGAGGGTACAGGGGGAGAGGGTACAGGGGGAGAGGGGGTACAGGGGGAGAGAGTACAGGGGGGACAGGGGGAGAGGGGAGAGGGTACAGGGGGGGAGAGAGTACAGGGGGAGAGAGTACAGGGGGAGAGGGTACAGGGGGGAGAGGATACAGGGGGAGAGGGGGTACAGGGGGGAGGGGGGGGTACAGGGGGGGAGAGAGTACAGGGGGGAGAGGGGTACAGGGGGAGAGGGGTACAGGGGGAGAGGGTACAGGGGAGAGGGTACAGGGGGAGAGGGTACAGGGGAGAGGGTACAGGGGAGAGGGTACAGGGAGAGAGGGTACAGGGGGAGAGGGTACAGGGGGGGAGAGGGTACAGGGGGACAGGGGGAGAGAGAGTACAGGGGGAGAGGGTACAGGGGGGGGGAGGGTACAGGGGGACAGGGGAGAGGGTACAGGGGGGGGGAGGGGTACAGGGGAGAGGGGGGTACAGGGGAGAGGGGGTACAGGGGGGAGAGGATACAGGGGAGAGGGTACAGAGGGGAGAGGGTACAGGGGGGAGAGGGTACAGGGGAGAGGGGGTACAGGGGGAGAGGATACAGGGGGAGAGGGTACAGGGGAGAGGGGTACAGGGGGGAGAGGGTACAGGGGAGAGGGGGTACAGGGGGGGAGTGGGTACAGGGGGAGAGGATACAGGGGGACAGGGGACAGGGGGAGAGGATACAGGGGGAGAGGGGACAGGGGGAGAGGGGACAGGGGGAGGAGGAGAGGGTACAGGGGGAGAGGGGAGAGGGGGGGACAGGGGGGAGAGGGTAGAGGGGGAGAGGATACAAGGGGAGAGACGTTGGACGAGGAGGGATGGAACGCCTTGTTTATTGAAATCCTGACAAATTGAATACAGTAGGTAAAGAAATGCGTCAAAATAAGAACTGGTTATGTATTATGTAATTTTTGTGATATCAGAGATTTGTATGTAAAATGTCCCCTTTATTTTTATCTATCCCTGACCTGTATCTTGGCATGTTATGTCTCTACTACTGATTGGGTCCAGGTTGATGCTTCCACTCCAGTGTGGAGTTGCTGCCAGGCCTGGGACAGGAAGTGCTTGATGAGGTGTGTGTGTATTTAGGGAGAGGGTGTGTTGCCTTCACTGGGCCTCTGTATGTTGACGGGGCGGGCCCGAGGTTAATGGTGCCATCCTGAAAGCTGCATCATGTTGAGCAATCATGGATCCAATGAAGATCAGTCTGAAGAAGGGTCTTGACCCAAAACGTCACCCATTCCATCTCCTCAGAGATGCTGCCTGTCCCGCTGAGTTAAACCAGCATCTGCAGTTCCTTCCTACACAACGAAGTTGATGTCCATTTTCATTAAAACATCCTTGAATTGTTTCCTCTTTCATCTCTTGTCCTGTCATGGGGTTCCCATTCAGGAGTCTGGCGTTGGGTGATTGGGTGACCTGGTTGTTTTTGCATGCCATATCAGAGCCAGTAGAGTATAAGTAGAGATTCATTTGGCTTGGGACAGGATGTTTACCATGACTTATTCCGATGGTGGATGTTTCAGTACTGGTAGTACTCTGTGCCTTGCAGTGTCTTCTGTAGGGTAATCTATGCAGGAATGGTGGAGAATGGATTGGCTGCTTGTAGCTCACATAGCTCTGTGCCAGGTTTGAGGTCTTCATCTTAAAACATTTTCTCAGGTGCCCAAAGGTTGTTCTGACACATTGAGGGTGATGGTTTGTATCATCAATGTCTGCTTTCATTGAGAGGTGAATCTTGAAATATGGGAAATGGTCAAAAATGTCCAGTGGTCTTGTCCTGGACCTCTTGTCCGTTGGTGGTGTTGCACATTGTTGGATGTACCAGAGTAAAGTCTGTCCTCTCGTTTACTTAGGAGCTCGAGTGAATGATGACTTGGAGCCTATCCTATAATGCACATGTTCCAGTGTCATGGACGTGCGATACTTCATGAACTGAGGGTGGAGCGTGAGCGAGGGTTTACAGGGAGTCACCAATAGTAAACAGTTGTAAATGTCCTGTAAATGGCTCTGCCTCACCAGCATACTTACTGCAGGAGCGGTGCAATATTATAGCCAACACTTTCCATGAATAAGGTGACAATTACATAAACCCTCATTTTAACAGACCTGTATAGTGGATTTTGGTTATAGCTGACGGACCTACTGACGGCTGCCCATGGTACTCCGGCTCGCACCACCTCCCCAGCCGCTTACTGGCCGCGCTTGTCATCGCCGAACCCTACCTGCATCCTGGCCCAGACCATCGACTCCACCGATCCTCGCCATTCCCCCAGCCACCAGCAACTCACCTGGATTCCAGGCCCAGTTCTGGATCGAGAGCTTGAAGAAGGGTCTCGACGTGGAACATCAGCATGACCCACTGAGTTACACCAGCACTTTGCGTCCTTTTGTGTAAATGCCTGGAGTATGGAGGTAGAGCTCAGTTTCAGAATAAGTGAGTGGACTGCTTTGGACTGAAATAAGGAGAAGTTTCTTCACCGGTAGATTGCTGATTCTTTGTAGTCCTTTATCCCAGAGAACTCTGATAGATTCCTGGATAGTAAAGGAATTGAGTGACAGGAAAATGTTGTGGAAGATCAGCAGGTTAGGACAGAGCGGTCCGCTCCTGCTTTTGTTCTCCACCATGCATTCATTAGTTTGTTATGAGATCATGCATCCATTCGAAAGGAATACCAGAAATACCAAGCCTCTTTCCATTAACGACATGATCCTAAGATATAGCAAACTACCCACAAACAACATGTTCAGAAAGTTGTTTAAATTGCATGTCCCAATCCACTGCAAGCACTATTTGGCGTAAGGTCAGGAACTTATAGAAAGGGTAAACGTTATCTTGATCAAAGGTTGAAGGACTTCCTGGAAAGTGGTTGGAAGTTGTGCGCATTTTCTTGGATCTTGTTTTGGAAATAATTTTTGTGCTGTCATGAGATTCTAAGGCAGAACAATAGAACTTGTTGGCTCCAAGGTCAACCAGACAGTTTATTGCTTTGGGCTAAGCAGGACCTTTTACGAAGACACATGGGCAACAACAAAGTTAGAACATTTTAATTTGAACGATTAGATTTTCATTTACAATTCTCAGAATTAGTTTATATTCTCTGGCCATTCTATAGAAAATAAATGTGCAGAGTCAACCTATGAATGCCAATGTGCATCTCTCGAGGTTATGGCAGGATTATGTTCCTGCTTGTAACCCAAACAGATCACAAGTGGAAATATGAACTGTGTTCCCACCCAGCACAAGATGGTTGCAGCCACACACCAGTCAGTAAATCCACCGCGCCACTCTCAAAGGCTTGTCCATTTGTCCAGGGTGATCGTAAACTGGGGCAATTATCAAATCAAATTATCGCTGGGGTCCAGTCTTCTTTCTACAGCAACTTTAAAAATCATTCCTACTATTGGGATAAGCTAGCCAATGGGAAAGAATATATGTAGTGGTACAGCGGTAGAGTTGTTGCCTTATAGCGCCAGAGTCCTGGGTTCAATCCTGACTACGGGTGCTCTCTGTGACCGCAAGGGTTTTCTCCAGATTAATTGGCTTCTGTAAAATGAACCTAGCATGTAGGATCGAACTAGTGTACGGGTGATCATTGGTCAGCGCGGACTCAGTGGGCCGATGGGCCTGTTTGTACACCATTTCTCTAAACTAAAACTAAACACTCAATGTCTTGGCGCAGTTTGTGTTGTGGGTGAAATCACTCTGATCATTCGAACGCTTCATCTTTTTGAGCTTGGAGTAGCTTTTTAGATCTTGTCATTCCAATGATGCTCATGTGTTCTGTTTAAAAATGATGTTTTTTTGCTACATAACTTTTAATACTATCCATTCAAATTGTAATTATTGAAATGTGTTTCTCTTTGGTAGAATGATGTTTGTGTATCCTGGAGACCATCATCAGAATATTCTGGAAACCTGTGAGTGTTCATGTAGTCATCCTCCATGAAAGCCCTTGTGATTAAATGAATTGTGCATTGTTTTGCAGCTGACTTAAGAGTTTGGTTGCTGCTCGTATGTGAATTATAACTATAGAATTGATTAGTGCAGTGTAGTTCTTTCTGTATCCAGATGTCATTCGTTATAAATATGTACAGACCTCCCATTGTACCAAGTTTACAATAGTCAGAGAGCATTAGATGTTCCAGATGCATTGGCTCTTTATCAAGAAATTCCCATTATTATGTGTGGAAATTTAATTTCAAATAATCAATGTGGAATTGGGGGTAAAAAATAAATAAACTTGTGTCTGGAACAGTGATTGAAATGTTGTTTTTCCATTTCACAAATCCATGTGGTTCACTTCAAGAGAGGAGAGCAAACATTCATGACAGTTCTGGATTACTTGATCCAAACCCACTAGTGTGGTGAACTCTTAACTGTTTCCAGGAGTGGCCTGGAGGGTCGGTTTAGGTTCACTATTGTCATGTGGACTGAAGTGCAGTGAAAGGTTTTGTTTGCATGCTATCCAATCAAATCAGATGTATGATAATATTCATAAACAAAACCTAGCCAAACTCAAGTACCGTAAGTAGAAAAGAGATTTAAAAGAGTAGTGTGGTTATATTAGATGGATAGTCGAGCCTCCCGTGGGACCAGCATGCAAAACGTACATTGTAAATGCCAGTCTTGCTAGTGCCCTCTACACTCCATGAAACAATTCTTCCAAAAATGTTAGTTTTTCCATCAAGGATATTAGAAATTTGGAATTGTCTCAATAGACATTAGGGCCAATTGTAGGTTTCCAGAATGAGAATAATACTTGTCATAGAGTGTAACAGTGTGGAATCAGGCCCTTCGGCCCAACTTGCCTACACCAGCCAACATGTCCCAGATGTTGGTATTGTGATGGCTGGAGTCCAGTTGCCAGATGTTGGTATTGTGATGGCTGGAGTCCAGTTGCCAGATGTTGGTATGATGGCTGGAGTCCAGTTGCCAGATGTTGGTATTGTGATGGCTGGAGTCCAGTTGCCAGATGTTGGTATCGTGATGGCTGGAGTCCAGTTGCCAGATGTTGGTATCGTGATGGCTGGAGTCTAGTTGCCAGATGTTGGTATCGTGATGGCTGGTGGTCCAGTTGCCAGATGTTGGTATCGTGATGGCTGAAGATCCAGTTGCCAGATGTTGGTATCGTGATGGCTGGAGTCCAGTTGCCAGATGTTGGTATCATGATGGCTGGTGGTCCAGTTGCCAGCAGTGAAGGGAAGGGTCAGGTGGAGAGATTGAGTTTTGAGCCACACTAGATCCATATGCAGAAGATGAGAAATTCTAACTGTAAATATTGGGTATCCTGGAGACATTATTGTTTCCACATTTACGGCTGTATAAAGCAGTAGGCAGTTACAAGCCACTAGTATTTACACATAAATTAATTCATTCATTCATGCGTTTGGAATCAAAAAGTATCTGGTAGCAAAGATCAGATGCAGAGTAAGGTTCTGGCCAACAGCGTGCTCTGACATCCTTCCCCCTTACTATGACTTTTTAATAATTTAAAACGTTGCTAATTTCCAAGTTGTAAAATATAGCTGTCAGTTATTGTTATGAATCGTGTGTCCTTTTTTATTTTCTATGTTGTTGTCGTTAACCCAGGTACAAAGGTGAGGGGATCATTAAAGGTGCACCACAGGAAGTTTGGGAATGTCTCAAACCGGTGCCCGATGGACTAAGAGTGAAGTGGGACAAAAACGTGAAAGTGTTTGAGCTGATTGAGACCATCAATGATGTAAGTTTATTAGCCATGCTTGTTATAACTTGCAAGAATAATTCTAGGTTGGTGCTTTGTTGACTCCAGGCAGTGGAATGGCAATGCTCATAGCTGGTGATGCCCAGGGAGTGAGAGGACTCAACATCAGTTGATGCTACAATAGACAACAGGTGCAGGGGTAGGCCATTCAGCCCTTCGAGCCAGCAACTACTTTAGCCACATTCCTCCAAATGGAAAATCTGAGGTCTATATCATTTTATAAATCCTAAATTATCTCCAGATTGTGCCATTCTCTTAGTGATGACATTTCATGGAGAAACATAGCACAAAACAGGACATTGAACCCACCAAATCCATGCCCACCTTCGACCACCCACATATGAATTCTACATTAATCCAATGTTTTCTCCCTACATGTTCATCAACTTCCTTTAAATTCCATCACTCACTAACACAGGTAATTTACAGTGGCCAAATATCATTCCAACCTGTACATCTTTGGAATGTGGGAGGAACACTGAGAAAACCTACACGGTAAACTCCAGGCAGAACATCCATCTACCCATTCTGCCACTGATACGCTTCTTTCCTTTTGTATCGGTGATGAATGTCCTACCCCTTCCATTTCTCTCTGAGATGGACCTGTGTTTCTGCCTGGATCTCAGGAGAACCCACTCCCTCCTGAGTCAGAGGCAAGTGACAACAAATAAACCACGCGGACACTTGTGTTCGTGTGGTCTGGTTCATATTTAACGCACTGTCATTTGAGGCTTGCTGTTTATACTGAAGAAACTAAAAACAGTAACTAATATTTTACTCTGGGTGAATTGTCATCTGTGCAAGAAAGACAACTAGTTAATGACTCGTGGTGATGATATTTTATTTGACACATCTATCATCTGCTTTAAACGGATGGACGATCTCTGCGGAGATGCACATATGTCTTTCAGGCCACGTCAACCAGTCACTAAAAGTTGGACAAATCTGAAAGTGGTTCGCAGTTGTCAAATTGGCAACTGAACCTTGCCACCAAATTTAGAATAATTACATTGAGTTTGTCATTTGATGTCTATTAATACATTTCGCTCATTTTGTTCAGTAAGAAACTTTGTGAAAGTGGCTATGAAATATTACTGTGATAAGGGCCTGTCCCACGAGCATGCGACTCCATGCGGCAAGCGCGACCTAACGTGGTCGCTTGAGCCGTACGGCCTCGCGGGGCCGGTCCCACTTCGATCGCCGGAGCCGTATGGAGTTGTGCGGAGCTGGTTCCGACATCGCGCGGGGCTCCGAAAAACTGACCGCGTTCAAAAATTCCACGCGGCAACGGCTGCCGGCCCTCGACGGCCGTGTGTAGCGTCTCGACGTCGTACGTCACGCGCGGACTTCGCTCGAACTTCACGTAACTCACTCGACCTCCGCGCGGCCCCCGCTTCCGGTTTGGTCGCACTCACCGCATGCAGGTCACGTGCTCATGGGACAGGCCCTTTATTTAAGAAACCTTTGTCGTATTTGAGAATTAGGTTTAAAATATGTGGAGAATCATGTTAGGTACGCAACAGAAAATGGTTGATAAATGAAAACTTGACGTGTGTGTACTCTATCACTCTAGACTCTGTCCGTGTGCAGAACGGTTACACCTTCAGCGGCCCTGGGCATTATCTCCCCAAGAGACTTTGTGGATGTCATTTTAATCAAACAATATGAAGATGGAACTATATCCTCTAATGGTAACTATCTCACTGCTGGTTTAGCTCAAGTAGAGTAAAATAAAATGTCCAAAGTGGGGAAAAACTTCTTCATTTATTTTTTAATTAAGTATAATTGATGGGATTAAAGGGAATTCCCACAAACTCTGGCCAAATGTTGATCCTCTAAATTTGCTCAGCAAGTCACTGGGTGTAAGAACAATTACCAATGGGTGATAACCTGGCCTTCCTGCCAGTGGCCTCCATCAGAGAATGAATTTGTGTCCTGGCTTGCTTCATACATCGTTGAACCACTGTACAAAGCTCTGTGGTAAAATAAAGTAAACTTCTTGTTGCAAGCTGTGTTCCCATGTGGTTGCAATGTTTTATGCCACCATTATATGAAGTGACAAATATTCTGTTTTCTTCACAGCTACTAATGTAGAACACCCTGGCTGTCGTCCGAAACCTCATTACGTGAGAGGACTCAATCACCCATGTGGATGTTTCTGTGCCCCCCTTTCAGGGTAAAGTTCATCTTTTATTTTTCTCATTCTGTTTTTCATTGAAAGTTACTCCTTTCTATCCTAAAATTTCCAAATTCAGCCAGGACTGAATCCATTTTATTGAACAGAACAGATTAACCTAGTTCCTGCTATGGGTGACCATGAACTGTTCAATTGTAAATTCAGCATTATTCTTATACAAAGTCAACTTTTATAAGGTTCTTGAATTCATGGTGAGAGCAACTGCCTACAAGTAGAGTTGCTGCCTTAGCGTCAGAGACCCGGGTTCCATCCTGACTACGGGTGCTGTCTGTACAGCGTTTGCATGCTCTCCCTGTGACTGCCTCCAGTTTCTTACCACACTCCAAAGGGAGCAGGTTAATTGGCTTCTGTAAATTGTCCCTGGTTGGATCCTTCCTGCACTAAACTGGTTTCATGTTGAATGGGATTAGTGCACATTATTCAACAGATAGTCTAGAGAAAGGAGGTTTTCGTCACATAATATCCTGGTGGAGAAAGATAAGGGTCCATTGGAGGGATTTGAGATGATATTCTTTCTCAAAGATGGTAGTGACTCTGAGACTTTGTACCATAGAGAGCTGTAGAGGCTTATTGTTGGACGTAGAGATGTTTGGATAGTTCAAGGGACATGAGGTTAGAGTAAGAAGGTGAGGCTGAGGTCAAAGAGCAGCTATGATATTGAGTGGTAGACAAAGCACAGGGAAGTAGTTTTCATTCTCGTGTTTCTCATTATGTGTGCGTTTGTTTAATCACTAGGGAGCCACGGAAGACCCAGTTGACCACATTTTTTCAGACTGACCTGGGTGGCTATCTCCCCCAATCAGTGGTGGACTCTTTCTTTCCGTCGAGTATGGCTGAGTTTTACAGCAATCTCTCCAAAGCTGTGAAGACATTGAAGGCTTGATGAATGATGATTCCCTGCACCCTTCAACAAACTCTGCTGTCCACTTTTGCTGCATTGGAGATCATTTTTTGATTTGAGGATATCATTGGACTGATTTTTCATTGCTTTGAAGAGGAAAGTAATTCCATAATTATTTTAGAATAATGAATTGAATGGAGAGAGCGTTTCAGTGACATAATGAGGACCAAAAATAGTAGAGCTATATATATATGTGGACGTTGATAATAAATTAAAGCATAAGTATTTAAATTTTCATTAATTGGGTATCTAATTGAAAATATATGTACTTTTAAAGATTTTTAAATAACTTTTAATCTTCGATTCACTTGCCCAGAAATGAATAAGATAGTTTTATTTTTCTAATTACATAAAGTACAGGAGCAGTTCAGCAGATTGTCTCCTTTATTTAAGTGTGAGTTGGATGTCCTGTTTGTCAAGTGTGAAAAGCAAAGGATAGATTACAGCAACATATGCATTATTGCAACGTGTTCAGAACCTGGTCATCGCAAGATGATCTGCACTCTCTCTGGTGCACTTTTCCTCACTTTATCCTGGAGTGGAACTTGAACTATAGGGCAAGCAGTGTCTTTGGAGTGATGCTGCAGTATGAAGTAGTATTAAGTTGGTTGGCCAGAAGCTGTAAATGTGCTTGGAGTAGGTGCAGCTTATACTGAATCTGGCTGATCCGAATTCTGACTTTAAGAACAATCCACGTGGTAAATCTATATAAATCTATAATCTGTGATGTAATATTTCCAAACATTGAAATTTACTGCGCAGAAGATAGCTATGTGCCCCTTAGTACCTCTGCCATTAAAAGGCATATTTATTTCTGGATGGTTATGTATTCAGTTAATTATTTAACAAAATATAACCCACTTTCCAAACAACATTTGGTCCCTGTGTTTGTCATGGGAGTCAGCAAAAATCAAGATGAGAGTTCAAGATCAAGTTGCTTGATAAAATATTATTTTCACCACATAATATTCAAAGAAATTGATGCTTTAATCATTGTCTTCCCAAGCTCTCAATTTAGGCATCGGCTCCCTGCATTGGAAAACTGGTGTGACACTGCAATTATTTGCAGGATACCTGGCGTTGAAAGGTAGTGAGTTAGTCAATGTTTAATCTAATCCATGCATTTGCAAACACTGGCAGATGAGCCGCTGGTGCACGTGCTGCAAGTTTCACCAATACTTCAATGGTACCAGCCAGCTGCCCCACATTAATCTTCACCAGGACCACTCCTCGCAGGGTATCCGTGTGTAATGGAATACCTAGTCATTTGCATGTAAATGGTGTATTTAATATTATTACATTTGTCAAAGTGCTCCAATCAGGAAAATCACCAGTGGTATGAATGTCTTTAATTGTTGCATCCTATAAGCACTAACTCTTGCGATAAAACTTGAATATTCCAAGGGTATAGAATTTGAATGAATTTATTTTCTACCTCCTTTGTGAAAGATGATTTAATTTGTACAGTATTAGTACTGTAAACATAGGCCAGTATTGTGACACTTTTATTTTGAACTTGCACTTTTTTTAATGGATTGTAATTTTGGATATCATTATGGATGAATCACTTATTTATTTGGAAATGTGTCATTGATTGAGTCATTGTCCCGGTAATGCAAGTCACTGTGTTGCTGGAGATTCATGCATTAAAATTTTAAACCTCATGTTTGCACCCTGACTGTTGATCGTGACTTGTCTACGGTTTCAGTCTCGGCTGATGCTGTTCAAAGAAAGTCTTTAATTCAATGCGACTGATTCCCTGTCTGCTGATCTGAAATCTGCAAAGTGGGGGTGAGGAAAGATTTACTACAACTAGTTTTTATCTCTAGGAACAAGGAAGTGCAGATGGTGGTTCAGGCAAAGGGCTGGAGTAACTCAGCAGGTCTAAACAAGAGTCCCAACCCAAAACATCGCCTCTCCATGTTCTCCAGATATGCTGCCTGACCTGCTGAGTTACTCCAGCCCATCGTGACATTTTAGTTTTTTAACTCGGCTTGTAACTGGAATTGGATGATGATGATGTGCTGTATATCCAGACTCAACAAACACACACATGAAATCAATCAGGCTTGTTGATCCTTGTGTCACTTCAAATTACAATTTTGCAGTTCAGAAGGCTAACTGGTGCCATTGCAGGGGGGGAAAAGCACTTTTGCTTCTAGATGGTTGTAAAGTTGTTTATTTAATAAAGATAACCACTTTCTAAACTGCTTTTGCCCTTTGCCATGTTGGTGAAGAAAGATAAAATTCCTTGAAGGTGGTGGTGAGCAGCCATCTTGAATCACTGGAGAATAGATTTTGAGATGTCACAGTTGTATTAATTGGCAAATTAGTTTTATCTTCTAGGTTTTGAGGGAGCTTTTAATGAGCTAGATAAGGAATTATTTGAAGTAAGTCAAGATGATTTTCTATGTGATTGTTAACAAAAAATTGTAGTAACCTATTAATGAACAGAGAAGTGGATTGATCTTGCATCAGTCACAATTTCCATATCGTGAATATAGATGGCTTTAAGTTTGTTTCCTATATAGATTGTTACTTTAGATCAGTGACTATTAAGACTTGTTTAGTTATTTTTTTCAGTCACATGGAAAGTGCTATTTAATTTTCATTTTTGGGAAAAGATTGAAGAGGTACATCCCTCGTGAAACTTGTGTGGATCTACATGACGAATAGACGGTGGTGTGGAGACTGACATTAGGTACTTTCAAAGCAGAGAGTGATAACTTGATTAATAAGGGCATCAAGGGTTATGGGAGAAGGCAGGAGGATGGGATTGAGAGGGATCAGCCATGATTGAATGGAGGAGTAGACTCGATGGGCCGAATGGCCTCATTCTGCTCCGGTGTCTTGTGTTAAAAATACACTTTATTTTGCACATCTGAGGCACTGTTTCTAACTTTACTTTCAGTCATGGATACGACAGGTTTGGAGGGATGTGGACCAAACGCGGGGGCAGGTGGGACTAGTGTAGTTGGGACATGTTGGCTGGTATGGGCAAGTTGGGCTGAAGGGCCTGTTTCCATGCTGTATCACTCCATGACTTAATGACTCTAATCTTATAAACTGCTTTTTTCCCTTTTCTCCAATAAAAACTCAATTTTGTATTGAGCTTTTAATTTGCCTGAACTTCAAGCTAATTATAGAGTACAAACCTAGGAAGCTGTGGCTGTGGTTAAAAGTGCTGCTAGTGTTTAAGAAAGTCTTGCATTAATCAGGGATCAATCTTGGCACAGCAGTAGCACTCGTAGCCAGAAGGTTTATCCCACTGGAGGCTTGCGCTCATAATCTAGGCTGCCATTCCACTTTGGTGGTGAGATTGTGCTGTGTTTGGAATGTTACATTAAATAGAGATTCCATCTGCTCTTGGTGTGAAAGATCCCAAGGACAGTATTAACAACCACATGTGAGAACTCTGAATACAAATTAGCAGTGGGTAAACGTTGAGGTATTTTGTTTGTTGTAACGTACATTTGAATGTTTTCAGATTGTGTAAGGTGCTATAGAAATGCAAGACATTGTTTTGTTAAATTGTTATTCTATGTTGGTGCAGGAGCTTTAATTTTATGAATTCCAGATCTCTGCGACATGGCTGTGTCATTCTGTGTGTGTTTGGGTGATAAATTCCCCACAGAAATCAGAAGGAACTACAGCTAAAGAGATGAGCTCATGATGTCTCTGGGTCTGTACTCGCTGGAGTGTAGAAGATGAACATGGACCTCATTGAAACTCCTGGATAGAGTGGATGTGGAGAGGATGTTTTCACCAGTGCGAGAGTCTAGGACCAGAGGACACAGCCTCAGAATTAAAGGACATACCTTTAGAAAGGAGATGAGGAGGAATTTCATTAGCCAGAGGGTGGTGAATCTATGTTGAATTTGTTGCCACAAACAGCTGTGGAGGTATTTTTAGGGCGGAGATTGACAGTTACTTGATTAGTACGGGTGTCAGGGGGAGAAGGCAGGAGAATGAGGTTGAGATAGTAAAATGGACCAGCCATTATTGAATGGTGATGTAGACTCGATGGGCCAAATGGCCTCATTCTACTCCCATGACTTACGGATTTATAAATTACAGCGTGCTGCCTCGAGCATAAAAACGAGGGAAATACAGAGCCCACCATTTTACAAACATTAATCACAGTCATCATTTTTAATGCATCAAAGCTCTAAACAATGTGCAAAAGCAAAGGGAATGGAGTACACACCTAGTCAGTCAGACGTCAGGTAACCTCTGTAAAACAAACACTGTTAACTTGTAAACAAGTGAGGAAAGTTTCAGATCAACAAAGAACCTTGTGCTTTTTATACACGTTGATATGGATGACTTTTCTCAGCATTTGGTTTCAGTTCCAGTATCTTTAAGGTCAAAGGAATAGGGCATGGTGGTGAGAGAGAAACTGGACTAAGAATGCCTGGAGGGATGAGGAAGAGGAAAGCAGCAGACAAAGTTAACTCAATCTTTGAGATAACACGGTGGCACAAACATTGTGGCCCGTTCCATGTGCTATAAAGCAAGACATTGGGAGCTTGGGGAGGTGTGCTGTGCAGCAGAGGAATGGTTGAAGTTAATATTGTAACAGATTCTGGAATACAAGCACTTCTGTCGATCAGGGTACGACTTGTTGTCCAGTAATTGGGGCTGAGTGGTCAACTCTGTACCTGAACAGATCAGCATATTGTGGAGTTAATGCAGCAGAGACGGAGCTAATGGAAACAGCCAGGTTCAGTATGGAGAGGCTGAGGAATACAAACAATTCATTTGGGATTCAGGTATCAAAATGTGGATGTTATATAGATCTTTAGATTAAAGTAAGAACATTGTTTCCAGGAACTGACACTGAGTGATAGAAGGTCGACACAAAGTGCTGGAGTAACTCAGCAGGTGAAGCAGCATCTCTGGAGAGAAGGAATGGGACAAGTTTCGGGTCAAGACCCTTCTTCAGACTGAAGTAGATAGAATTGCCTGACAGATAAAATCCCAACTATTCCCAGGAAAAGCCAGTTTAAAGGTTTACAAGTTGCTTCTGTTGTTGGGCATCCCAATCAGCGTTACTATTGCACGCACGTCCTACTTTAACTGAATGATGTGGGAGAAATGGCTGCAGTAAAGTTAGTCGGTCCTTGGTTGGTGATTAGCATCGTGTGACAAATCTGTGCCTTTGTCTGTGTCCGGCTCGGGTCCTCTCCTCCTGATTACTACCGTGCAAGGCCCATCTGGCAGGGATTTGATGATGTTCCAAGCCCCAAAGCGGCTAAGACCTTCCAAGGTGGTGGTGTTTACTTGTAGCAATTCATCTCCAGGCTGGATAATGTTGTTCTGTTCGACAGCTCCTCCTGTGAGGAGAAAGAAAAAATAAGAAAAATATCACTGCATTTCCGAACTAATATTTAACATTCCACAATGTGAAACGCAGGAGTCTTGGGGGACTGCAGTAGTATTTTACCAATAGTATGGTGCCACAGATGCTCACAGTGGGGATCTGTACACACATAGCCAGTTCTCATTCAAGTCAACAGGAAGTCAGATGCAGGTCTGTGCAGTTCAAAATACAGTGACCCCAGGGAGGTGTTGGAGGAGCTGTGGGGAGCAGAGGATGACCAGTCTTCCAGGCAAAAGAAACCCCTGAATTGCAGAATGATTTTAAACAAAATGTCGGCGAGTTGTGGATAACACAGGGTTGCCGTGTAGTAAATATGTTTGTTGATTGTGGTTATTTGGAGAAGGCAGCAGGCACCCTGGTCTCTTGAGAGGAGCAAGTAAAGAAACACTGCTGACACTTTGCACAGCACACTGTACAAAGAAGGTGGGTTTCAAAATGATTGTACAGGGGAGGGTGAGAGAAGACTGCTTGAAGGAGCTGATGAAAATACTGTGCACAGAGTGACAGTTTCTGAACACAATCCCCAGACCCCACATAAAACACAATAAATGATGTCTGAGCCAGGTTTACTCCACCAAGAGATGCTCTGCTGCCCCAGGCAGCCCCAGCCATGTGGGCAGACAACGGCACAACTAAGTTTAGAAAGAAAACCCAATTTTGGGTGTGGGTCCAACCCATCCTTGTCACCACCTGCTTCTCCAGACATGCTGAGCGGGATTGTTTGTATAATGTACCATAACTTGAATAAATAAATCTGCTCTTTCACTGTTCTTTCTGCTTACCTTTAAAAATCCGGTTAATTATCAATGGTTTATCTCCATGAATGGAACCCTTTCCTCCTTCTAGACTAAAGCCAAGTCCCGTGGTGGTCTTGTCAAGTGTCAGCGTGAAAGTGTTCTGGTTATCTTCTGTTGTAAATAACAACACCAATACCTGGTTAATAACTCGACCAGTTAACCACATGGTGAAAAGCACACACACACACACACACACACACCCCCACTCACACACACACACACACACACACACACACACACACACAACCACACACACACACACAACCCTCCCTCTATCCATAACATTCTACTTTTTCAACATTGTCCATCATGAATAACATTCCACTCAGGAATACGCTCTACCACAAAATGCCCCTTAAAAACATTTTCCAGCCATAAACTTTCATTAATACAACATCTGTATTCTAGATTGCATAAGTTCTTTGTGCACAGAACTTGTATTTGAAGCCATGGTTTGTGTGTAAGGTGGACAGATTTATTCCTGCCCGCATTAGTCATGCTTATTAGTGAAACCTCCTAGTCTCACCATGCCATTCATAGAGGCCTATTGTGTCGGAAGGAACTGCAGATGGTGGTTTAAACCAAAGATAAACACAAAATGCTGGAGTAACTCAGCGGGACAGGCAGCATCTCTGGAGAGAAGGAATGGGTGACGAATCTGGTCTGAAGAAGGGTCTCGACCCAAAACATCACCCATTCCTTCTCTCCAGAGATGCTGCCTGTCCCGCTGAGTTACTCCAGCATTTTGTGTCTATCACAGTCCCATTGCCTAAACAGCATGGTTAAAAACAAAATCAGTGGTATTACTAATCCAGGGCGAGCTGTACATTCATGTTTGTTTGCAAAGGAACAGTTCATTAAATGGTCTCTACCTGAAGTTGCAGAGTTCTCAGCTGAAGAGCATGTTGTTGCTGCTGCTGTGCTGTGCTTGCCTTCACTTTCCTTGACCTTGTGAACCACCACTACTGCTTGCTCTGGCAGCCGTGCTTGGCGCAGGATGGCCAGAGCATCAGAGTGAGTCGTGCCTTTCAATGACTGCCCATTGATCGACAAAATCTCATCCCCTTTCTCAATTGTTCCTTCCTGGGCGGCCAGTCCACTTGGAAACACCCTGTGAACCTGTTGTGGAGGAAAGTAAATGATGATTAATGTTCCTCTGAATACTGGCTCCTGCTTCTCCATATCATCTATTCCAGTGTATAAACTTTCCACAAGCACACCAAGCTTGTGGCTTTATCATTAGCCACTACTATATGATCTTAACTGTTGACCCTAAAGGACCACATTCAACTTGAGTCTCCTGCTCAAAGTACCTGCAGAAAATCACCAACAATACCTAGTAGTAGACCCCCCTCCGTCATGACTGACCATGGGTGATGCTAATTGGTCGGATGCAAGCCTGGGCGATGTCATATGGAGGACAGGCTGCTGCCCATGCAGCACGTCCCCCCCTCTCCACGTCGCTGATCGATCCAAAGGAACAGCAGGGCCGTTACAGTTTGGCACCAGCGCCGTTGCAGGAGCTGCCAGAGCGAGGTTGTAGACAACAACAAACTGCCTTAGGGGCTCCGACTCCGGATTCTCTTGAGGTTTACTCCAGGAGCCTTTTCCATGACTGGATATGGCCACAAGGCAGTGGAGGTTTTAAATCAGAGTTTTCCCTCTCCTAGATGGACTGCCTTCCCAGGCTGACGAGCCCCATCTGCCCGAGACTGGTGGGGGCGGGAGCGTCTACCTTCACGTGCAGGCCTATAGCACCTGCCCACTGCCCAACAATACAAGATTCAAGAGAGTTTATTGTCATGTGTCCCAGATAGGACAATGACATTCTTGCTTTGCTTTCAGCACAACAGAATATGATTCCTGCAACACCTACAATAACCTGCAATTCACCAATTCCCTGATAGTGGCATCACAGATAGATAGGGTGGTGAAGGCAGGCCTTCATCAGTCAGGGAATGGAGTTGGGACATGGTTACATTTGTATAAAACTTGATGAGGCTGCACCGAGCCTCTTTTATTTTATGTCTTTCTTGGAGTATTGTGTTCAGTTTTGGTCACTGCTGTAGGAGAGATTTAGCTGGATTAGGTGCAGAGATTTGAGGATGTTGCCAGGACTTGACCTCGTGGGCAGCCAAGGAGATTATTTCTTGGAGCGCAGGAGTCAGTATGATCTTATAGAGGTATATAAGATCACGAGGGGAATAGATAGGGTGAATGCTTTGAGTCTTCCCCCCCCCCCCCCCCCAGAGTTGGGGAATCAAGAACTGGAAGATATAAATAAGAATGGAATGATTTAATAGGAACCCGATGGGCAACTTTTTCCACATGTGGTGGTGGGTTCTTGGACTGAGCTACTACCGATCAGCAGACCAGTGATAGACACACAATGCTGGAGTAATGGAGTAATGAATTGGGTATAAATGATGAATCCCGACCCAAAACGTCACATTATCCATGTTCTCCACAGATGCTGCCTGACCCGCTGAGTTACTCCAGCACTCTGTGTCTATCTTTGGTAAACCAGCATCTGCAGTTCCTTGTTACTACAATTCCCCAAGTGCAGCTTCAAGGAGCCTTGTATAAATGTAACAATGTCCCAACTCCAATAATCCAGCATCTGCTGTTCTTTATATTATCAGAAGACCAGTGTAAGGAACCCAATCTATGAGGTAACCCACCTCTCCAGTGGAGATGAATTGAACAGTCAGTCACTGTAGTGGGATGTCCATGCCAGATGGAAGACCCCTGGATATAATTCACCGCGTGTGATTCTCATAAACAATACTCACTTCACACAAAGACATCTTCACTAGCGGTACTCACTGTTGTCACTTTGCTTTCAAGATCCACACCTCCACCGATGCTGAACCCCAAACCAGACCCTTCCTCTTTGTGCAGAATCACAACATGGATGTCATCCAATTGCTGCAAAGTGAAGATAAATAGATTTTACTGCATTTATTTACCAAAGATTTTCACCCCGACCAAACCAACATTATTTTTCAAAGTTGTTACCAATTGTACAGCCCTTCAACATGGAACCTCCAGATCAGATCATGATTTATAGCTGAAATAATTGGAACATTCATTCTTAAAGTTGCCGTGTGCTGTGGTCAGTGTTAGCTTTGTGCCGCGGCATTAATGTTCTAACCTTTAATGTTTCCTCATCCAGATCCTTCACTTCTGCTATCAGTTCCTCCAGCTCTTGTGCAGGAATCAAGGACATGACTGACTGTGCAGAGGCACAGGCAAGCGAGGTGGCACCTTCTTTTCCACCAGCTTCTTTTTCATCATCTTCCTTCTGATTTTCATCTGCCAAATTAATAGTGCAGACTCTCAACTCTGCAAGGCTAGAACAGAAAATACATTCTTATTCCCATGAAACTGTGGATGCATAAAAACAACAGCACCCGTGACATGAGATCAAGGTAAACAAAACCTCATAAGGCAAAGAGGTAAAAGGATCACCTGATATTAGCTCACTTCCCGAGCCTCACTCACAAATGCAACTTAAAGGTTTTCCATTTAGGCTGCAGACTCTCACTTCTGTCTGTAAACTATTCAGATTGCTGACTCCCACCCATATCACTGCACTAACTTACTGTTATTACACAAAATGCTGGGGTAACTCAGCGGGTCAGGCAGCATCACTGGAAAATCTCCTTCTTCAGGCCCGAAACGTCACCTATTCCTTTTCTCCAGAGATGCTGCCTGACCGCTGAGTTACTCCAGCCTTTTGTGTCTATCTTCGGTTTGAACCTGCATCTTGCAGTTCCTTCCCACACATTACTGATATTACAGTTTCTTGAGCATTAATTCACCATATTACAAAAAGCTCTGACATCCATTTTTGAGTTTCCAGGTAATAATAACTTGTTGCCATTGATGTGGCTCAGTACTATCTCATTGATATTATATTACATGTCCAAGTCCAAATCATGTTGAGAACAAAATCATTCACATTATAAACTCCTTAAGCCAGCTTTCTGAATCGTAACACAAGGCAAGTGTTGTTCCTGGAAGTGATCCGTATGCAAAGCTCATTAAATTCACGTGTTTCTCTTCAGTTCAGTGACCTCCCTATTGTGTAAGCCAATGATGTGGGAAAGGTTTGATGTGAAAGTGCCATTTGTCTCTGGGCCAGCTTTGGCTGAATGGTGACACTTCTCGAATGAGTCAGTCGGATATAGTCGGGCATGTCATCCCAGTTGACATTCTGGTGTTTAAATAAGAGGAAAGTTTTGAACCCAATGATAAGGCCTAATTTATCCTTTCTATTTGGTATTAAAGAATCCATTGTACTTGTCAGAGAAAGCGAGGGATTTCTAGCGGGGACACAAGACACTGCAAATGCTGGAATCTTCAACAAAGATAAACTAGCTGAAGGAACTCGACAGATCAGGCAGATTCTGTGGAGGGAAGTGGGCCCATCACTTCCCCTCACAGATGCTGCCTGACCCACTGAGTTCCTCCAGCTCCATTGATTATTGTGCAAGGGATTTCTGATCATGCTCTAGTCGTTATTTAAGAATGTAAGAAATAAGAGCAGACATGGGCGGCACGGTGAAACACAGCAGTAGTGTTGCTGCCTCACAGCGCCAGAGACCCGGGTTCAATCCCGATTATGGGTGCTGTCTGTACGGATTTATGTTCTCCCCGTGACCGCGTGGGTTTTCTCGGAGGTCTTTGGTTTCCTTTCACACTCCAGGCTTGGTATAAGTGTAAATTGTTCCCAGTGCGTGTAGGATAGTGTTAATGTGTGGGGATCACTAGTCGGTGCGGACTTGGTGGATCAAATCTTTAAACTAAAAAACTAAACATATAGACTGGTCATTAGCTGCCGGAGCTCTGCTCTGCCATTGTGTAAGATCATGCTCAGCCCCTTCTTGGCATCAACGCTAACTCTCCCCATTTATCCTTCAACCAGTAACAGCAAACGTGTCACCAAGTGCAGTCGCACATTGGCGTTCCTGGAGACTTTGTGGTGGGATATTAACCACAAAATTTCACTCAGCCTCATCTGCCACGATTTTACACAGTTCATTCAGGGACAATGCTTCATTTCATAGATATATGCCATTTATTGTCACTATACATGTACAGTGAAACTGAAAGCTGCTCGTACTCAGTGCATACATACAATTTAGCACAAAAAACAAGAAACAGAAAAACAAAAAACAGAAGGGAGATGGGGGGGGGGGGGGGGGGGGGAAATAGGTGCACAAATTCTGCTGCGCTACATACATATATACATATATACAGATGGAAGTCCGTGTTGGGCGGTGTAGTCAGTGCATGTGTGAATTTGAATTTATAGTAGATATAATTCTCGGAAAGCAACTAGCAACTAGTAACATCTTAGCAAGTAAAATGAGGTCACATGTTATCTGAAAATCAAGAACCCAAAAGGTGACAGGATGGAAGAGAACAGATTAGACGTGGTGAGGGAAGAACTGCAGATGCTGGTTTAATCGATTAAAAGTGAGAACAAGTTAATAAATCAATAAAGGAAAGCAAATCGGTTTTATTTCCGTGCCGATAGAATTGAAACTGTTATGTTGATGTATTTGTCAACTGTGTGAGCAACATGTGAGTATCATGTGTAGTTCCACACGCTGTGTTTGAAGCAGCAATGTGCAAAGATGATGCCAGAATAGAGAGGTTACATGTGCCGGGAAAAGGTAAACTGCGTAGGTTGAAGAAAAGAGGAAAAGACGGAGTGAGTGAACAATGTAAACCATATCGATAGAGCAGACAAGACCACTCCTGTATGTGGCAGCGATCAGTAAAATATTGGCACCAAATAGAGAAGTTTCTTCACACGAGTTGGCCAACGACACTGGGGTAATCTCTGCCTTTTATCGGGGAATGATACGGGTGTCAGGGTTTATGGGGAGAAGGCAGGAGAATGGGGTTGAGAGGGAGATAGGTCAGTCATGATTGAATGGTGGAATAGATGGGCCGAATGGCCTAATTCTTCTCCTATCACTTATGAACATGAACCATAAAGGGAAAATCCAACAACCTTGTGCTTCAGACAGAATGCCATTGGGTGTCACTTGGTGCAATAGCAAACTCACCCGTCTGTCTGTAAAGATTGCTCTAATGATGCTTCCTCCCTGTGTCGGAGTTTAGCTGCTGCTTTAGGCTACTAAAATACAGCCTCCATTTTGCATTAAATCTAAAGGATGATTCTTTTATAATTTTCAAACCTCCCAAATGCTAGGCCAGAATATCAGCACAGATTACATGAACCAATAATGAGAATGAGATCGGTTTCAAATGTAAAAGGGGAAAAATGCTTCCTGCAATGATTTTGTATTAATGTATGCAGTAGCAAATTTATATTACTGACAATACACAATTTGTAGAAGTAAGCTGTAACATCTTTCACAATGCAGCAATGTGCAGAGAGATTGCAGAGTCCAGGGGGAGGGGGGGGGGACGGGTGGGAGAGAGAAGTCCGGGGTGAGGGTGGGGGGGGGGGGGGTCCATGGGGAGTGTTTTGCCAATTAGTCTCAGAGAAGAGTAGAACATCATGTGTGTGAAGAAACAGCAGATACTGGTTATACCGATGACAGACACAAAATGCAGGAGTAACTCAGCGGGTCAGGCAACATCTCTGGAGAAAAGGAATAGGTGATGATTCGCATCGGTCTGAAGGAGGGTTCTGAACCCAAACATCACCTATTCCTTTTCCCCAGAGATGCTGCCTGACCTGCTGAGTTACTGCAGCTTTTGGTGTCTGTCTTGGCTGTGTAAGCCATCTCACTGCCCCTCATGATGTGTCGTTGCTGCAGCTCTCACTCTACACCAAGGATTGACCAATGCACCTCCTCCTACCTGAGAGAGAAGCCTTTCTCCAGCTGGTTGTTGACTGTTGGCGAGGACACTGGGGACAGAGGTTCTTTGGTTGGAGTGGGTGGGTGCGGGTTCCATGGACCTCCACACAAAGATAGCGGTGAGAGGGGATAGGCACGTATGGTTTTCATCAGGGCGTGAGACAGCTGGTTGCTGAAGGAGTAGATCTTGTCATTGCTGGCTGAAAGCTGTCCGTCTCTCAACAATTTGACTTCACAACATTCATAGGTGGAGCTGGCGGCGAGAGGAAAGCTCCGGGTTCTCAGCCCAGCTTGTTTCACCATCCGCAATGGAGTCTGTGGTGAAGTGGGCACGGAGCTGGGTGTTTCACTGTTACATCTCCTTGGACCAGAGTAGACCTTGGGAACATGGGCCTCTTGTGTCACCTCGTTATCCAGCGTCTGGGATACAGGCTCCACATTCCCAGTCTCTGGAGGTTGCTTGGAGGTAGCAGGAGATATCTGCCTTAGTTTGGAGTCTTGTTCACCACTTGGAGCCGAGACTGTTCGTTCCAGGGCATTACTCCAGCTTGGCAGCGAGTGGCCACTCTTCCTGTTTGCTTTCTCTGGGGTATCGGAACTGGAGAAAGTTTCAAAAGAATGGATCTTGTCTTTTATGGATCTGACTTGTGGAGTGAGCTTCCCCGTTGAAGCAAAGCCTCTGTCAATCTTGTTTCCCTTGGCAGCATAGTTGGCCTGCACCCTGCCCGATGATGCTTTCAGACTTTGTTGGGACCACATGGGCTTGGGAGCTACAGGAGGTCCCTTCTTCACACTGGTCCTGTCCTCCAGCTTCCTATCTGCGGACACTTCAGCCTCTGGCCTCAGCTGCAAGTCATTCGTGGACCTTGAAGTTGCCCAATTCTTGCTGCTCTCATTTCCAAAGGCCTTTGCTTTCCGCTGCATGGCAAGGTTTTCAGTTGGCGAAGTCTCCATTTTGCAGTGGCTAAGTTCCTTCTCACAAGATGAAGGTTCTGCTGGCTTTAAATCCGACACTCTGTCAGTTAGAACTTCCAAGAACGTGACCCCTTCTGAATCCTCAGATGAAGGCAACATTTCCATTTTAACTTCAACGTTGAGAACAGTGGTGTTTGAGTTGGGGTTCTCATCGAATGCCTCGACATCAGAATGTCCATTGGTATGCTTACTTGCAATCACCTCTTGGTTTCCAGTCAGTTGCACTGGTGACTGAGTGGAAAGTTCCTGGGACTCTGACGGCATAATATTGGCTGCTTTACTGATGTAGTCTTCCATCGTTCCAGAGATGAGACACTGCTGTAGGTCTTCAGTAGCCTCCGATGTACTAACACACGTTTCCTGTTCCGCATCCAAACAGGTCTGCCTTCTCAGCAAACTCCGCGCTGACTCGGGGCTGTTCACTGCATTTGCAAAGCAACCAATTAATATCGCACGGAAAGAAAATCTTGCACATTTGCTAACGGTCTTGCCCAACAAATCTGACCGACATGCTTAACCAGCCCCCCTTTACTCGACTCCCGCAGGTTTGCATTGGAGAGAGGGGCGGAGGGTGGGAGAGTATTTGCATTCAGTATCACAAAGACAACCACAAGAAATAGTTATGACTTCCTTTCCGCTCAGGAGACCAAGAAAAACACTTCCTGTTGAAAAAGGCAAAAAAAGCAGTTTGAAATTCTTACATATTTCACTCATTTTTTTAAATGCAGTGTCTGGGTCTTGGCAAGACTTAGCAATGTGAAAGTTACAGTGTTCTCCAAAACTTGCAAAATAGGAAATTGCAGAAGGCCTGCCATTTGTTATTTATTTTTACCAAAATCATCTGGCAGTCAGCGTGTTAGAAATGTGTTGAGGTCTTTTGTGTTTCCTGTCAATTGCCACATTCTCACAAAAGTGCAGGATACTTTGTTCACCTTAGTAGGTACCCATTTAAAATGTAGGCATTAAAAATATTAGCTGTGCATCTTCTAGTACAATACTCTAGCAGTTGCAAGTGAAACATACCTCTTTGTTCAAGATGACAGGAGTTGGTTAAAGGTAAATGTTGATTTTGGTCTCCAGTCGGAAAGTGGGTGACAGCGTCTGAGTGAATGGAAACAGCTTTGTGTTCTTGTGATGGCAGCTTTCTTACTTCCTGTGAAACAAACAGGATGCCATCATTTCAAAGGTGCAGTTGATGTGTAGAAACAAGGAACTGCAGATGCTGGTTTACACTCAAGGGCAGAGTGCTGGAGTAATTCTGTGGGTCAGGCAGCAACGCTGGAGAACATGGATAGGTGATGCTTTGGGTCGAGGTCGTTCTTCAGACTCACCTATCCATGTTCTCCACAGATGCTGCCTGACCCGCTGAGTTACTCCAGCACTCTGTGAAACGTAACCTATCCATGTTCTCCACAGATGCTGCCTGACCCGCTGAGTTACTCCAGCACTCTGTGAAACGTCACCTATCCATGTTCTCTACAGATGCTGCCTGACCCGCTGAGTTACTCCAGCACTCTGTGAAACGTCACCTATCCATGTTCTCCACAGATGCTGCTGCACCCGCTGAGTTACTCCAGCACTCTGTGAAACGTCACCTATCCATGTTCTCCACAGATGCTGCCTGACCCGCTGAGTTACTCCAGCACTGTCCAGTTGATGATATATCTGTCTCTTCTCCTTAGCAATTGAATGACTGAAAGATTCGACCATCATCTACGGAAGAGGTTATTGTTATAACACTGGTCATTTTATTAAGACCAAGGTTAAAAAATGCATAATTAAGCATTTCTCAATTGTGCTGTGTTGGACATTAAAAATGATAATGCATCTTAGTAATCAGTCTCTCACCAGATTTTGTGGCATTATATTCACGTGGTGGTATTGCTGATATTCATGAGTATTTACAATAAATAACTCAGCCAGCCACACTAAGTGTGATGAGCTGTCACGTTTTGCTTTGCAGCTGAAGCCAGCATCACACTTGGCAAATATCAAGATCATTCCTCATTTCAGTCATTTCCCACAAACGCCAACCACACATTGCTGTTCCTTTACACTGAGATGCTGTTCTGTTTCACTATTACACCCCACACTTGAGCAGCGATGTTTAGTTGGTGCAGAAGATCACTCAGGTACCTTATCTGGTAACACCAACAGATTTATTATCCTTTGCTTATATGGTCCCTTAGTTCACAGTTGATTTGTTTGCGTTTATTATTGAAAGAATTGGATCTTTGCAAGAATTTCTTGCATTTAACCAGTCTGTGTCGGATGGATTCCATCCAATGTTGTCCATTCTCTTGTTGGACAGCTGGGGAAGATGAGTTCTGATCTCCACCACTCTCCACACTGTCTACCAGGCTGACTTACACTGCATTAACCAACTTCCCAGCTGATTTTTCTGCTCACAAATCTGTCCCTCCTCGTAATAACATAGAGCATTGCTGTAAATGTTCGAAGATCGGTTAGAGTCTTTTACCCAGAGTAGGTTAATCAAGGACCAGAGGACATGGATTTAAGGTGAAGGGGGGCAAGATTTTATAGGAACCTGAAGGGCACCCAAAGGGTAGTACGTGTATGTAGGTAGGTACTATCACAATGTTAAAGAAACATTCAGACAGGTACACAGATAGGAACAGGTTTAGAGGGATATGGGCCAAATTCAGGCAGGTGAGACTAGTGTAGATGGGGCACTTTGGTTGGCATAGGGAAGTTGGGCAAAAGGGCCGATATCCACACTGTATGACTCTGACTCTAAGATGGTGTGACTGAGCTTGTGCATATATGTTCCTGAATTAACACAATGGGTTCCTGGACTAATCAGTGAGAGACAAGAGACTGCAGATGCTGGAAGCCTGAGCAACACACAATGTGCTGGACGGAGGAACTCCGTGGGTCAGGCAGCATCTAGGGAGGGTGATATTTAGGGTTGGGTCCCTTCTTCAGACTCAAAGTGTCATCTGTCCATTCCTGACCTGCTGAGTTCACACAGCCCTTTGCGTTTTGCTGATGATCAAGGCTCGTGTGTAAACCTCACCACAGCAGCAAGGAAATTACATCCAGTAAATTGAATGATCTGGATTTAAAAAGATTACGTAAAGATGATTATCAACTATCATGTGGTCATAAAAATACATCTGATCCCAAGGCATCCATGTTGATCTTGCTGCATGTGACATCCTGACCCACAGCAAGCAGCTCATGCTCAGCTATCTCTGGCAATAACTTAGCAAACCACTCAGCTTGTGTTGAACCAGCACGACAAACCGCACTGGACCACATCTCCTCACTGGTGCTCTGGTCACTACTGGTCACCGCTGGTCACCACTGGCCACCACTGGTCACCACTGGTCACTACTGGTCACCACTGGTCACCACTGGTCACTCAGCACCATCTGAAACAGTGGTTGCAGATGTGTGCGATGAGGACATTGCAGGCTCACACCACGGGGATACAATGGACAATAGGTGCAGGAGGAGGCCATTCGGCCCGTCGAGCCAGCACCGCCATTCACTGTGATCATGGCTGATACAGGGCCGAGGTAAAACTAGGTTGAAATATTTTACCTGTGAAATGCGATTGGATAACACTGTCCTTGCGTGTTATGTGATCCAATGTCATCAAGATATAACATGTTTGGGTTCTATTTAGTTTAGAGATACAGAGCGGTAACAGGCCCACCGAGTCCACGCCGACCTCAGCGATCGCCCCGTATATTTGCACTATCCCACTCACCAGGGACAATTTACAATTTGTACCAAAGTCAATTAACCTACAAACCTGTACATCTTTGGGGAGGAAACCAGAGCACCCGGAGAAAACCCACGCGGTCACAGGGGGAGCGTACAAACTCCGTACAGACACCACCCGTAGTCAGGATGGAACCCGGGTCTCTGGCGCTGTGAGGCGGCAGCTCTACCCGCTGCACCACCGTGCCGCCAGTGTTACAGCTGTTTGAAGCGTATCTCACCTGGAACTCCTCTGTCCCACGTGTCTGTGGTGGCGAGCGGTCGACACGCTGGCAGCTCGTGGTCCGTGGAGGCGAGCGGTCGACACGCTGGCAGCTCGTGGTCCGTGGAGGGGGGGTTGGGGGGGGGAATCTTCTTCGATTCATTATTGTTTCTATCGGTCATTTCTGACGCAGGCTTCTCATTGAGTTTGATGAGATAAATATTGTTGTCGAGACCACCCAGCGGTTGGTGCTGACTGTCTGAAGGCAAGTCAAGTGTGTCAGTCTGTGGGTTGTCGGAGTTAGTGGCAGTGCCGTTAAAGTAACTGCTGTCACTGCTGGAGCGGGTCATGGGCTTCTGAGCTTTCCTGATCAAACGTCTGTCCACGCACTTTTCCAACATTTTCTTTCTGTGCCAATTTGGTTCGATTTTCTTTGAGCCTTTAAAAAAGGATCTTAGTGTTAACATGAATGTACCACTACTGTCAGAATAATGTGGACCATATTCACATTCATTATTCATGTAATTCTCTTTATCCTGCACCTGTACACTGTGGACAGCACCATTTCAATAAAGTACCGTATTTCCGCTAACTGGTTACACTGGCAACAACAAAGACTTTCCACTGTAACCTGGTACACGTGACAATATACTAAACTAAATCTCATCAGATGTCTTCCTGATTACACACAGGATTAGTTGTCAGAAACATGGGGTGATCAATAAGATTAGTGTAAAATAAGGGTTTGATGGTGGAGTGCCCCGTCAGCTGACAGGCATGACTCCATGAAGACCTGGACTCGTGGAGTTTAGAAGAATGAGGGGGGACCTCATTGAAAATTACCGAATTGTGAAAGGATAGAGTGAATGTGGAGATGATGTTTCCACTAGTTGGAGAGTCTAGGACCAGAGGGCACAACCTCAAAATTAAAGGATTTAGTCAGAGGCCGTTGTAGCCATGGAACTCATTGCCACAGACGGCTGTAGAGGCCAAGACATGGGGTATTTTTAAAGTAGAGATTGATAGATGTCAAATGTCACAGGGAGAAGGCAGGAGAATGGGGTTGAGTGGGAAAAATAGATCAGCCATGATTGAATGGTGGAGTTGGCTCGATGCCAAATGGTCTAATTTTGCTCCTATATGTTATGGTCTAAGACTGAGCAGTGGTGGAGTTGCTCGAGATGTTTAGGAACTAAAGGAAATAGTATCAAGGTACGGCTCGTGATTAGAAAAGCTAGCAGAATGTTATTGTTTATGTCAAGCTGGAGCTGAACATTTGTCGGGAGAGAGTTTCAGGTAACAAGAAACCTTTACCTTGTACATTCCATTGACAGCCGTCTTGACTAAACCGAGCATTTTCAACCCTTTGTAGAATTGCATCATTGAACTGCTGCTCAGAGATCTGTAATCACAACACCAGTCAAACGTTAGTGTTCACTTCCCAGTGCTGAACATCACACCGTGTACAGTTAAAGCTGCAGACTGCACAACAAAACCAGCAGTCCTGGTGATCAGTGGAACAAATATATTGATTCAGGTACAATAACCAAAAAAGGCTGAGAAGCAAAGTGTTGTATGGGGCAAGGTGTTGTATGGAGCAAGGTGTACAGGGCAAGGTGTTGTATGGAGCAAGGTGTTGTATGGGGCAAGGTGTGTTGTACGGGGCAAGGTGTTGTACAGGGCAAGGTGTTGTACGGAGCAAGGTGTTGTACGGGGCAAGGTGTTGTACGGGGCAAGGTGTTGTACGGGGCAAGGTGTTGTACGGGGCAAGGTGTTGTACGGGGCAAGGTGTTGTACGGGGCAAGGTGTTGTACGGGGCAAGGTGTTTGTATGGGGCAAGGTGTTGTACGGGGCAAGGTGTTGTACGGGGCAAGGTGTTGTACGGGGCAAGGTGTTGTACGGGGCAAGGTGTTGTACGGGGGCAAGGTGTTGTACGGGGCAAGGTGTGTATGGGGCAAGGTGTTGTACGGGGCAAGGTGTATGGGGCAAGGTGTTGTACGGGGCAAGGGGCAGGTGTTGTATGGGGCAAAGGTGTATGGGGCAAGGTGTATGGGGCAAGGTGTATGGGGCAAGGGCAAGGTGTATGGGGCAAGGTGTTGTACGGGGGCAAGGTGGTGTTGCAAGGTGTATGGGGCAAGGTGTGTGTATGGGGCAAGGTGTTGTACGGGGCAAGGTGTTGTATGGGGCAAGGTGTTGTATGGGGGGGCAAGGTGTTGTACGGGGCAAGGTGTTGTACGGGGCAAGGTGTTGTACGGGGCAAGGTGTTGTACGGGGCAAGGTGTTGTATGGGGCAAGGTGTTGTACGGGGCAAGGTGTTGTATGGGGGCAAGGTGTTGTATGGGGCAAGGTGTTGTATGGGGCAAGGTGTGTACGGGGGCAAGGTGTTGTAGGGGCAAGGTGGGTATGGGGCAAGGTGTTGTACGGGGCAAGGTGTTGGGGGGCAAGGGTATGGGGCAAGGTGTTGTACGGGGCAAGGTGTTGTATGGGGCAAGGTGTTGTACGGGGCAAGGTGTAGGGGCAAGGTGTTGTATGGGGCAAGGTGTTGTATGGGGCAAGGTGTGTATGGGGGCAAGGTGTTGTACGGGGCAGGTGGGGCAAGGTGTTGTACGGGGCAAGGTGTTGTTGTATGGGGCAAGGTGTTGTATGGGGCAGGTGTTTGTACGGGGCAAGGTGGTTGTACGGGGCAAGGTGTTGTACGGGGCAAGGGTGTGTTGTATGGGGCAAGGTGTTGTATGGGCAAGTGTACGGGGGCAAGGTGTTGTACGGGGGCAAGGTGGTGTATGGGGCAAGGTGTTGTATGGGGCAAGGTGTTGTATGGGGCAAGGTGTTGTATGGGGCAAGGTGTTGTATGGGGCAAGGTGTTGTATGGGGCAAGGTGTTGTACAGGGCAAGGTGTTGTACGGGGCAAGGTGTTGTACAGGGCAAGGTGTGTACGGGGGCAAGGTGTTGTACAGGGCAAGGTGTTGTACGGGGCAAGGTGTTGTACAGGGCAAGGTGTTGTACAGGGCAAGGTGTGTACAGGGCAAGGTGTTGTATGGGGCAAGGTGTTGTACAGGGCAAGGTGTTGTTTGGGTAAGGTGTACAGGGCAAGGTGTTGTATGGGGCAAGGTGTTGTATGGGGCAAGGTGTATGGGGCAAGGTGTATGGGGCAAGGTGTATGGGGCAAGGGTGTTGTTTGGGGCAAGGTGTACAGGGCAAGTGGTGTATGGGGCAAGGGGTACAGGGCAAGGTGTTGTATGGGGCAAGGTGTTGTTTGGGGCAAGGTGTTGTTTGGGGCAAGGGTACAGGGCAAGGTGTTGTTTGGGGCAAGGTGTACAGGGCAAGGTGTGTTTGGGGCAAGGTGTTGTTGGGGCAAGGTGTACAGGGCAAGGTGTTGTATGGGGCAAGGTGTTGTATGGGGCAAGGTGTTGTATGGGGCAAGGTGTATGGGGCAAGGTGTTGTTTGGGGCAAGGTGTACAGGGCAAGGTGTTGTATGGGGCAAGGTGTATGGGGCAAGGTGTTGTATGGGGCAAGGTGTTGTACAGGGCAAGGTGTTGTTTGGGGCAAGGTGTTGTTTGGGGCAAGGTGTACAGGGCAAGGTGTTGTACAGGGCAAGGTGTTGTTTGGGGCAAGGTGTTGTACGGGGGCAAGGTGTTGTACAGGGCAAGGGTGTTGTATGGGGCAAGGTGTTGTACGGGGCAAGGTGTTGTATGGGGCAAGGTGTTGTATGGGGGGGCAAGGTGTTGTATGGGGCAAGGTGTTGTATGGGGCAAGGTGTTGTACGGGGCAAGGTGTTGTATGGGGCTGTACGGGGAGGTGTTGTACGGGGCAAGGTGTTGTACGGGGCAAGGTGTTGTACGGGGCAAGGTGTTGTATGGGGAGGTGTTGTACGGGGCAAGGTGTTTGTACGGGGCAAGGTGTTGTACAGGGCAAGGTGTTGTATGGGGCAAGGTGTTGTACGGGGCAAGGTGTTGTACGGGGCAAGGTGTTGTACGGGGCAAGGTGGTGTACGGGGCAAGGTGTTGTACGGGGCAAGGTGTTGTATGGGGCAAGGTGGTGTACGGGGGCAAGATGGGGCAAGGTGTTGTACGGGGCAAGGTGGTGTACGGGGCAAGGTGTTGTATGGGGCAAGGTGTTGTACGGGGCAGGTGTTGTATGGGGCAAGGTGGTGTACGGGGGCAAGGTGTTGTATGGGGCAAGGTGTTGTACAGGGCAAGGTGTTGTACGGGGCAAGGTGTTGTACGGGGCAAGGTGTATGGGGCAAGGTGTTGTACGGGGCAAGGTGTTGTATGGGGCAAGGTGTTTAAGGGCAAGGTGTACAGGGCAAGGTGTTGTATGGGGCAAGGTGTTGTATGGGGCAAGGTGTTGTACAGGGCAAGGTGTTGTACGGGGCAAGGTGTTGTACAGGGCAAGGTGTTGTATGGTACAGGGCAAGGTGTTGTATGGGGCAAGGTGTTGTACAGGGCAAGGTGTTGTATGGGGCAAGGTGTTGTATGGGGCAAGGTGTTGTATGGGGCAAGGTGTTGTAGGGCAAGGTGTTGTATGGGGCAAGGTGTTGTACGGGGCAAGGTGTTGTACAGGGCAAGGTGTTGTATGGGGCAAGGTGTTGTACAGGGCAAGGTGTTGTATGGGGCAAGGTGTTGTACAGGGCAAGGTGTTGTATGCTACAGGGCAAGGTGTTGTATGGGGCAAGGTGTTGTACAGGGCAATGGTGAGGCACATTTGGAGTAACATGGTCAGTTTTGGGCACCCTGTTCGAGGAGACATGTTGTTGGAAAGAGTGTAGAGAAGATTTTCAAGGATATTCCCAGGACTTGAGGACTTGAGGACCTGAGCTGTTGGGAAAGGTTGGGCAAGATAGGAGTTGTTTCCTTGGAATGCAGGAGACTGAGGGGTGAAGTATAAGACCATCAGGGGAATAGATGAAGTAGAAGCACTGAGTCTTTGACCCAGAGTAGAGGCATTAAGAACCAGAGGGCATAGGTTTAAGGTGAGAGGGGAAAGATTTAATAGCTATCTGAGAGGCAACTTTTTCGCACAGAGGGTGGTGGATGTATGGAACAAGCTGCCTGAGCAGGTAGTTGACGCAGGTGCTATAACAACATTTAAAAAACATTTGGAGAGGTCCGTGGACATGGAATATTTAGAGGGACATTGGCAAAGTGCTGGAGTAACTCAGCAGGTCAGGCATCATCTGTGGAGAACATGGATAGGTGACGTTTCACAGAGTGCTGGAGTAACTCAGTGGGTCAGGCAGCATCTGTGGAGAACATGGATAGGTGACGTTTTGGGATGGAGATGGACTGGGTAGTGGGAGATAAAATGTCTGCAACAACATACTGCCTTCACTGTGAGTTGCAATCTAGGACTACAGGATGGCTGAGCTAAATGTCCTGTTAAATAATTCTCCTTCTATAAACTAAACTAGAATGTGGTCTTTGAAATGGAGCCAAAATCCTGGGAATTAATGAGCCTAAATCACCAAAGTGAAGTCCCATGGAACTGTGTGGAACTCTGGTTAAGGGTTGAAAAGGACACAACGTTGCTCCTTATCCCAGCGGGTTCACGATTGGGGAATTGGCTTCTACTGCATCCCTCTGTTACCCTGACACCACTGAGGTGTGACCATCTTACCAGGGGATCGGGGTGCCGGCTAATCACCAGATGGTTGCGGCCAGACCGGCAGAGCTGGAGATGGGCGTACGCTTCATTCAGAGTCAGGTTGTGGATGTTTGTTGTATTAATTTTTAATATGTGGTCCCCACACCTAGAGCAAATGAAACATCACTATGTAAAACGCCGCTTTAAGAATCAATCAAGTGTTTAATCACCAAGTGACCCAAACACAGAATAATGACATTCTAACTTGCAGCAGCAAAACTGACCTGTAAACAAGTAACTCAGGGATGATAGTGAAAAAAAGATCAATGATTAAAAAAATCAATATTAGTGCAAAAAAACCCCTGGAATCCTTAATGCCACCAAAACAGTTTGTAGCTGATAGTGTCGCTGGTGTTGAAGTTGACTGGACTTTATTGCCTTCCCTCACAGTGGGAAACGTTGATTCCACTTTGTGGGGATATTCATGCTAAATTCTATCGTGTATTGTGTCCTTTTTATTTGTATGTCTGTACGGTAACTCAAATCTCACGGTACAATTGGTGCAAGTGGCAAGAAATGTGACTTGAACTTGTTTGTAGTTCGAGAGCCTGATGGATGTTGGGCAGAAACTGTTTGTACTTCCAACAGGAGGGTGGTAAGGGCCCATGTTGAATGAAACTGGAGCACCCAGAGGAAACCCACGCAAGAACATGCAAACTCCACACAGACAGCACCTGAGGTCAGGATCGAACCCAGGTCACTGGCACCGTGAGGCAATGGCTCTCCCAGCCACACCACTGGCCCACTCCAACTAGAGGCATGTGGAGCACCTAGAGGGAACCGTGTAGTCACTGGGAGTAGTGCAGACAGCACACAAACAGACCAGGTTTGATCCATGGCCTCTTACATAGCGAGGTAGCAACTATAGCTTTGCCACTGTGCCGTTAGTATCTTGTTGCTTAGGGACTCGGAGAATCGGCTCCAGTGTGTTTGATTTGCTGCTGGGTGGAGATCAGACCCCTGTCATGAGCAGATCTTACACCTCTGCCCCGTAGACCTGCCTCCAAGAGATGCCTCAGCTGCACAAGAGAGATGTAGAGAGGAGACTGGCAGAAGACCATCCCTTACCGGAGCCTTCCGTCTAGATGTGCCACTGATCCTGGGGAGAGTGTGTGGATATAGATGCCAGATGCCTGTAGATGGGTGGACACACTGCACAGTCCAATTCCCAAACCCACACCGTCCTCTGGGGAAAGGAAACAGACATGACTTTAGAGAAGTTTCACCCACCATGACCATGAGCTGCTGCTAGACTCTGCCTCTGGGGCTGTGAGGCAGTAACTCTACCGCTGCACCACTTTATATTTAACAAATTCTAGCTGCAACCTGACCATTACTGACCCAGAATGAAGACCAGGTCCAGGTGTTCCATTGGCTTGGAGTTTAATGCTGGCAAGGCCATTTGCTTACCTTTGTACAAAGTGACTTCCAAAATGACTCTGTCATCAGGGTTTGGCACCTTGGGCATGTTGTCCAGCTCCAGGCTTGAGCAGCTGCCCCTCACTACCTCGTCAGTGTTGGAGTTCGTCGACCACGAGTTGCTCAGATATGTCGCCGACTGTCGCTGAGACAGATTCGAGCCCTTCAAACACGTCCTGACCGCCAGCGTGACCACGCCCTTCCGCACTTGCTACAGCAACAACAAAAGCAACAGCACTTTGACCAAAGGACACACAGTTACACAGAGTGCTGGAGTAACTCAGCGGGTCAGGTATGCAGCATCTGTGGAGAACATGGATAGGTGACATTTCACAGAGTGCTGGAGTAACTCAGCGGGTGCAGCAGCATCTATGGAACTAAGGAAATAGGTAACGTTTCGGGCCGAAACCCTTCCGGGTTTCGGCCCAAAACGTTGCCTATTTCCAGAAGGGTTTCCTTCGGCCCGAAACGTTGCCTATTTCCTTAGCTCCATAGATGCTGCTGCACCATAACTCAGCGGGTCAGGCAGCATCTGTGGAGAACATGGATAGGTGACGTTTCGGGTCAGGACTCTCCCTCAGACCGATTACAGTGGGGCAAAGCTAGAAGAGAGGTAGGGTTAGGACAAAGACAGGTGAAGGGCCTGAGCCACTTTCACGACCTACTTCACGACCTTTTTTTACTCGTGGGCATTTTTCACCACGCCCCGACCTACTTGATGCCACGAGTACCTACGACTAGCATCATAACCTACCTACGACCAACCTACGATCTCCTGACGACCATGCTGAGAGGATGAGTCAAGGGCAAACTCGGCAGAGGTCGTGAATTAGGTTGTGAAAGTGGGACGGGCCCTTAAGTGATGGGTGGATGAGGGGGTTGATTGGCAGACAAAGACCAGAGATGAAAATGAGACAAAAGGGTGTGAGATAGAAAGAGAAGAGACATGAATTGTGACCTCACATCAGGAAGGAGTGCAGGTTAAAGGGGGACAGGGGGAAGAGGGAGTGGGATAGAAGGAAAAATACACTGAGTATTTGTTTTAATTAATAAATTAATGATTGGCACTCTGTGACAGACTGACCTTAAATATCTGTACTGCTTCTTCATGAGTTAATTCATTCATTGACACCCCGTTCACTTCAAGTATTTCATCACCTGCAGGATGAAAGATTGCCCACATCAATGTTTCTGTTTATAGATCCTGCATCTCAGTCACACATCAAACACCAGACTGTACCCAACAGAGCAGGAAAGCAGATCCTTCAGCCTAGTTGGGTCCGATCTCCGTCAGTGTGGGCACCATGGATTTACTTGCCATGGAACTGCCTCAACTATTACTCTGTGAATCTTGATTATTAAAGGGCATCAGGGGCGGCACGGTGGTGCAGCGGTAGAGTTGCTGCCTCACAGCGCCAGAGACCCGGGTTCCATCCTGACTACTGATGCTGTGTGAACGGAGTTTGCATGTTCTCCCTGTGACTGCGTAGGTTTTCTCTGGGTACTCCGGTTTCCTCCCGCACTCCAAAGATGAGCAGGTTTGTTGGTTAATTGGTTTCTGTAAGTTATCCCTAGTGTGTAGAATAGTGTACTTGGACTCGATGGGCAGAACGGCCTCTTTCCGTGCTGTATCTCCAAACTAAACTTTCAGCACAAGAACCTTGAATGGAGGAAAATGTTCCAAGGTGCTGCAACAGGGCGTAATCAGAAATATTGTTGGTAGGAGCAGAATTAGGCCATTCGGCCCATCAAGTCTACTCCACCATTCACTCATGGCTGATCTATCATCCCCTCTTAACCCTACTCTCCTCCCTTCTCCCCATAACCCCCGACACCCGTACTAATCAAGAATCTATCTATCTCTGCCTTATAAATATCCATTGACTTGGCCTCCTCCACAGCCGTCTGTGGCAACCATTACAATGGGCTCAGCTTGTCAATCTGACTACCATTGGCATGGTTTACCTAGTACCGAGCTTTGAGGTAACATTAGGTCACAGAGACCGTATCCCACCCTCAACCACACTCACACCCTCAACCTTGATGTGTTTGTGGATCAAAAGGGCTAAAAATCAGCTCCCCAATAAAACTCCCAGATAGACAAAAATGCTGGAGAAACTCAGCGGGCGAGGCAGCATCTATGGAGGGAAGGGATAGGTGACGTTTCGGGTCGAGGCTCTTCTTCAGACTGGGTAAAACTCTCAGATAAACTAGATTAGAGAGAATGTTTAGGGAAGTATTCTAAAGGATTTGAAGGGCCGACCGGCCTCCGCCTGCACCTATTGTCTATTGACTATTGAATAAGGGAAGGTGCGAGAGACACAGACTTGGGGAGGGACGTGGAGCTTAAATCCCAGGTGGCCAGAGGCAGGCTGCCATTGGTTGCAGTACATATAGTGGTCAGCGTTTCCTTCTCTCTGGACACTTGTTCAGCTTCCTCTTTAAGCAGCAACGTTACTCACTTCCACTACCCCCTCCGCCAGCAAGTTCCACATTCTCACCACTCCCTGGGTAAGGATGTTGCTTCTCAATTCCGTCTTCAATTTCTCGGTAACTAGTTTATATTAATGCCCCTGCTGACCTTACTCCCAGGGAGTACTCGCCTGAAGTGGAAACATTATCACTCTATGCAAGGACACAGGGTGCTGGAGTAACTCAGCGGGTCAGGCAGCATCTGTGGAGAACATGGATAGGTGACGTTTCACAGAGTGCTGGAGTAACTCAGCGGGTCACGCACCATCTGTGGAGAACATGGATAGGTGACGTTTCACAGAGTGCTGGAGTAACTCAGTGGGTCAGGCAGCATCTGTGGAGAACATGGATAGGTGACGTTTCACAGAGTGCTGGAGTAACTCAGCGGGTCAGGCAGCATCTGTGGAGAACATGGATAGGTGACGTTTCGTGTCGGGATAGGTGATGTTTGCAGAGTCCTGACCCAAAACTTCACCCGTTCCGTCTCTCCAGAGATGCCGGCCAACCCACTGATGAGGGCCAATGTGCTGAAAGCCTTGTATCACCCTATGTACATTTCATTATTAAAGCAGAGGTGAGTGAACAGGGGAACAAAGCGGGGTCTACTCACCTTCCCTCAGTCGCCCATCAGCAGCAGCAGCTCCGTCTGCGTAAATGGTCCTTACAAAAATCCCCATGGGTCCATAGACACTGTCTCTTCCTCCCACCACACTGAAGCCCAGGCCCTGTGAGAAGATGCACAATTATCAGCCGTATAGCTATTTCACAAGGAGAGACACAGAGTGCTGGAGTAACTCAGCGGGTCAGGCAGCATCTGTGGAGAACATGGATAGGTGACGTTTCACAGAATGCTGGAGTAACTCAGCGGGTCAGGCAGCTTCTGTGGAGAACATGGATAGTTGACATTTCGGGTCGGGACCCTTCTTCAAACTGAGGAAGTATTTCTCAATCTGTGCAAGAGAAACTTCCCTGGAAAGCATCTCATTTGGTGAGTAGCGGACGGAGGTGTATTGTGAGTTTTGTGCAGTATTCACTGCAACAAGAATCAGAAATATGTTCCCCAGAAGGGTTAATGGTTTTATAGCAAAATTAATTCATAAACGCAAGTAAATCAAGGAGGGCCAAGTATTTAGAGGTTTTACATCAGCATTCTTGTATTTCAAATACTGACCTCCCCACCATCGAAGGTCCATCACAGTACTGACCCCCCCACCATCGATGGGATCTACAGGAGGCGCTGCCTCAATAAGGCCGCCAGCATCATCAGAGACCCACACACCCTGGCCACCCTCTCATCTCGCTGCTACCATTGGGGGAGAAGGTACAGGAGCCTGAAAACCGTGTTCTCTATGTTTAAGAAAAGCTTCTTCCCAACAACCAGCGGGCTCTTGAACACTGCACAACACTAACCTCAGCGACTGTGATCTTCTGTGGACTGGTCAATGGATCTCAGTTTTGCACTATTATTGCCTGGTTTACTGTTATTAATTTATTGACTAATGTGTTATTGCGTTAACGGGCTTGTTAAGCTGCCGCACGTACAAGTCATTGTCCTAAACACCACTATCATATCTGCCTCCACCACCACCACCCCAGCAGCATGCTCTAGGCACCCACCTCTCTGTGTAATAAAACCCGCCCCGCACATCTCTATTAAACTACCTCCCCTCTCCCTTTGAGCAGCAACCTTAACAACAACAACAAAGAAGTTTGACTTATTGCATCTTTTTCATGTCCTAACGAAAGTAGCGAGTGAGCAGCGGGCATCTTGCCTTACCTTGCCTTGGCCCTTCATCAGGATGATATTTGAGATGACAGAGGGAGGTGGGCTGCACCCAGAGGGCAGCAAATGAGCCGAGCTCAGGGACCGAACCGCCCGGGTCATTGGCTGCAGGAAAAGAACAAAACACCATCAGACATAGGAGCAGAATGAGGCCACTCGGCCCATCGTCCACTACGCCATTCTATCATGGATGACCTATATTTCCCACTCAATCCCATTCTCCTGCCTTCACCCCGTAATTGTAAAGAGTACGGAGTGGATTAGGAAAAGCCCATTAACCCAGACCCATCTCACCCCGGTCACTCCCTCTTCTCCCCATTCCCATCAAGCAAGAGGTACAGAAGTGTGAAAACGCACACCTCCAGATTCAGCGACTTTCCTCCCAGCTGTTATCATGCAAATGATTCATCCATATCACCAACTAGAGAGCGGTCCTGCCCTCCCATCTACCTCATTGTAAACCTTCAAACTATCTTTAATTGGATCTTATCTTGCACTCAACATTATTCCCTTTATCCTGTATCTGTACACTGTGGACAGCTCGATTGTAATCATGTACAGTCTTTTCGCTGACTGGTTTGCACGGAACAAAAAGCTGTTCACTGTACCTCAGTACACGTGACAATCAACTCAACTAAACCATACCATCTTCTCAATAAATAGGGTAACTAACAGTGCTGTTGGGACCAGCCACCCTTTCATCCAACTGTACCTATCCCAGCTGTACATGACTGCACTTCATTTATATAGAGTCCAGGTTCATCCACGTCTAGGTACAGGATGTCAGTCGGCCACTTGTGATGGTCACAATACATATGTTAAAGAGCTGGAGCATCTGAGGATGTTTAACGAAAGTGGCAACCAGAAAGCGAGCCACACAAAAACAATTGTTGAGAGGAGGAAGAGGCGAGGAGGTTTAGGGAGAGAGTTCCAGCACTTGGATTGTGTTCATCATTAGTTCAGCCAAAGTATTCACTGTAATACTCTCAATGGCCCACGTCAGAGTTTCACAAGGCCACCGGCATTATTTCCCACTCTCAGATCAAGGCTGCTCTGGCCACTAGTTCCTTTAACCCACCTTTGCAGTGCCAAGGAATGAGCAGAGTTGCAGTGGGATCTGTACAAGTGTTCTCACTGCAGTGTTGGTTCACAGTTAAACATGGTGGGCAGGTCAAGGCAGCATTGAGCTTACGCCAGGCACCAAGTTGAACACAACAAAGAACCTGGGAGAGTTGAGAAAGTGCAACAAAGATCCAAAAGCAAAATTCAAAAAGCAAAGAAAAGCAAAGACAAAAAAAACTAAAAATTGCGAGTTCTATTCACACGAGACGATCGGAGGGAAGAGAAGAGGGTTTAAAACCATGGAGGCAGGAGATGGGGATAGAGTTCTTAATCTACAAACAAGGAACTGCAGATGCTGGTTTACACCGAAGATAGACTCAAAGTGCTGGAGTAACGCAGCGGGTCAGACAGCATCTCTGGAGAAAAAGGAGAGGTGACGTTTGGGCTGGGACCTAATTAATACTCTTCATATCAGGAGGGGGATGACATCATACATTACGTCACTAAGGAGAAAGTGAATGAGATTTTAAAAGATTCTAGCAGGTTTCCTTAATTAGCCGAGGCAGAGTATATAAAACAGGGAAGTTTAGCTGGAACTGTACACCAATATGATCGCAGCTTAAGCACAGATGTGGCAGTGCGTACAGATGTGTACAGATGTGTCCAGATGTGATTACACTGAGGACGCACAGAAGCCACTTATATGGATTTTGTCAGGACTACAATATTGGGGTTATTTGTGAATGCTGGGTAGACTGGGTAGGCTGGGTTTTATTTCTGGGTAGACTTGGTTTCTTTCTATAAAACATGGTTTAAGGAGATGGATAAAATGTTGAGGGGTTTAGAACATGGAACATAGAACAGGCCCTTCAGCCCACAATGTTTATGCCGAACATGATGCCAAGTTAAACTGATCTCATCTGACCGCACGTGATGTGTACATGTTCTATTCCCCGTTTATACATGTGCCTGTCTATTAACCTCTGAAACACCAAGACTGCATCTCTCTCACCACCGGCCTTTGGCAGAGTATTCCAGGTACTCACCAACCTGTATTCACCATTTGCCACGTACATCTACATTAAACGTTCCCCCTCGTACAGTATAGCGATGCCCTCTAGTGTTGGACTTCCACCCTGACTGTCGACACCTCCCAGAATTTTATACACTTCTATCAAGAATCCCCCCCAACCTCCGACAATGCAGAGGAGACTGTCCAAAGCTGTCCAACCTCTCCCTGTAGCTGTAACCCTCTAATCTGGGCATCATTCTGGTAAACCTCCGCTGCACCCTCTCCAAAGCCCCCGCATCCTTCCTGTAATGGGGAAGCCACAATAGTTGAAGATAGAAACTAAATCCTTCCATTCTCAAAGGGTTCAGAAATCAGATGTGGATGGAGATTAGTAATAACTGCTGGAAGGAGAAGAGAGAAGGGAGGTGGATTGTGTTCACCTGGAGTGGGCTGGGGTCTAGACATCCAGGTAGCACCACACAGGTAGCACCACACAGGTAGGATCACCCAGGTGGGGTAGCACCACCCAGGCTGAAGCCCTGGTCACATTGAAACAGTACATGGCCATGGAATTGAGGGGCTGTGGCCACCAGCCATGGACCCAGCGCTGGAGGGCAGGGTCAGCTTGGACAGCTCGCTCGCAATTAGCACAGATACAATGGGCCGAGTGGCCTTGCATCCTTTAATTGTCTCGGATCCTTCTCCGCGATTCCTTCATTTCCAGCCTCCCTACAACTGCATCCTATCAACCCATTGGTGTGTCATTGCTGGGGATGGAGGGCTGGAGACCAGGGTCAGGCAGGTGGGAAGAGTTGGGTTTGGCATCATGGTCGACGTAAACATTGTGGTTTTGGGCCTGTTCGTCTGTTTCCTTCTCCAATGTACATTACAAGTGGAGATCAACAGGTTCTTGACCAGCACGGGTGTCAGGAGTTACGGGGAGAAGGCAGGAGAATGGGGTTGAGAGGGAAAGATAGATCAGACATGATTGAATGGCAGAGTAGACTTGATGGGCCGAATGGCCTAATTCTGCTCCTAGAACTTATAAATTAATTAGGACAATTCCATGGACGAGAGGTGATCTTATAGAGGTGTACAGAATCATGCGGAATAGATCAGGTAGATGCACAGAGTTTCTTGCCCAGAGTAGGGGAATCGAGGACCAGAGGACACAGGTTTAAGGTGAGTGGGGAAAGATTTAATAGGGCAACCCAAAGTGTTCGACAATCACCAATGGCAGTGCAGCTAGTTGCTGTAAACTCGGGAATGATCCAATCACCTGCTGCTGGACCTCAGTCAGGCACCAGGGCCACAACACAAAGCACCATGAGATACATGTGCCACCTGGGAGGTCATACAAGATCAGGTGAGTGGCAGCTCTGACAGGGACACGTTTCTTCACTGTTACCCGTGGCCAGAGAAGATGCAACGATCTTTGCCAGGGCCCCTGTAATCTCCTCCCTATCCTGGAGCTCAAGGCTGGAGTACGGCATGAATCCAAAGCCTTCTGGATCACCACTGCCAGAAACTGAATCAGGTCTGGCAGCTATTAAATAACTTGGACCTTGTACTAAACTAAGTGGAAAATGTGCATATGAGAGAATGTTAGTGGCACCGGCTGTATTATGCTCACAAACCCTGTGGCTGCAGAGTAATGCAGGATCTACGTGCTGCATTATCGGTGAAGGTCTTACATGGACACGGTCTGGAGTTTCCAGCTGTTGTGAGAGAGACTTCCTGTGGTCACAGAGCGAGTGTACGGGAGGATGTCGACACACAACTTGTTTCGTGGCAGCCGGTGAATCAACATCTTTGTCCAACCAGTAGGAATTCACTCCTGCCAAAAATATAAGATGCAATTCATTAGAAAACAGAGAGTGATTTAATATTAGGAACAGGTGGGACCACAGATACAAGAGGGAGGAGAGCTGGAGTTAGGGGGCACTGCATCAAGCAGTCCCTTCCCCACAAACAAGTCAAAGATTCTCTACATCATCGGCGGTAAATCTCAGTCTGAAGAAGGGTCTTGATCCGAAACGTCACCCATTAATTCTATCCAGTGATGCTGCCTGTCCCTCTGAGTTGCTCCAGCATTTTGTGTCTATCTTCGGTTTAAACCAGCATCCGCAAATCCTTCCTACACGATTCAAAGAATCTCTTCACTTCTGGCAGTCCTGGATGAACCTCGAGCCATATTACGTCTACATGTCCCGGTGGAAAGTAGAAACAATGTCGATGTCCACTGGGAATCAGCCGTGTAAAATAGGAAATGACAAGGCAGAAGCAGTCTGCTTCACATCACTTTCATTGCCACTTCCATGCCTCAGGCCAGCACTTCATAAGTAACTAAGCCGGCCTCAAATGGAGTTGTGGGCACTTCTGGAAAAACTCAATGGCCTCTAGAAAGTGCACAGAGGAACTTTATTCCGACACAGAGTGCTGGAGTAACGCAGCGGGTCAGGCAGCATCTGTGGAGAACATGGATAGGTGACGTTTCACAGAGTGCTGGAGTAACTCAGCGGGTGCAGCAGCATCTATGGAGCTAAGGAAATAGGCAATGTTTCGGGCCGAAACCCTTCTGGGTTTCGGCCCGAAACGTTGCCCATTTCCTTCGCTCCATAGATGCTGCTGCACCATAACTCAGCGGGTCAGGCAGCATCTGTGGTGAACATGGATAGGTGACGTTTCACAGAGTGCTGGAGTAACTCAGCGGGTCAGGCAGCATCTGTGGAGAACATGGATAGGTGACGTTTCACACAGTGCTGGAGTAACTCAGCGGGTCAGGCAGCATCTGTGGAGAACATGGATAGGTGACGTTTCACAGAGTGCTGGAGTAACTCAGCGGGTCAGGCAGCATCTGTGGAGAACATGGATAGGTGACGTTTCAGGTCAGGACCCTTCTTCGCACACTATTAGGATATTGGAGACACAAGATACTGTAATCTAGAGCAAAAAAAATCAAAGTGCTGGGGAGCCTCAGCAGGTCAGGTAGTGGATACAGAGAGAAGGTCCACATTTCAGGGTCGAGATTCTGCAACAGGTCAATTGTTGTAAGTAATGTGTTTTTTGCTCTTTATTAGGATGTTACCTTGGATGAATGATTTCAGTTCTAGTTTAGAGATACAGCACGGAACCAGGCCCACTGATCCACGCCGACCAGCGATCCCCGCACACTAATACTATCTCACACACACTAGGAATGATTTACACTTACACCAAACCAATTAACCTACAAACCTGTACGTCTTTGTAGTGTGGGAGGAAACCGGAGCTCCGTGAGAAAACCCACGCGGTCACAGAGAGGACGTACAAACTCCGTATAGACAGCACATGTAGTCAGGATGGAACTCGGGTCCCTGGCGCTGTGAGGCAGCAACTCTACCGCTGCGCCACCATGCTGGACAGGTCAATCAATTAGTGGTCAGCTCAGCTTGTGGTCTCGGTGAGAGAGAGTTCAGATAAATGTTATCTGAACATTCATAACATTTAATATTTCGTGCCGCTGAATAGGACGGATAAATATTTTTCAGATCAATCAGAGCTTGAGGCGAGGAAACTGGAGAATAATTATTCCCTTTGACAACCTGTTGGCCATCTGGAGATTATAAACGTAAAACCATTAGCACAAATCTAGAGGCCGATGAGAAGACTTTCTCACGCAGTGTTTGTGATGTGTGAGGTTGGAATAATAAATCATTTAAATAGGATCTGGAGTTTACAGGATTATGGACATCAAATGGATATATATAGGACTAAACACGAGAGCCAGCTCGTATAAATGGCCGAATGGTCTCTTTAATAGCAAATTCCTGTAATTCTAAAATTCTGTAGCTTGAATGACTATAAAAATCAGGAGTGGTGCAAATGGCTGTTGGCTTCTTGTGGTGGTTTTTACATAGGACAATACAGCGTGGAAACAGGCCCTTTGGCCACACAAGTCCACGCCGACCAGCGACCTCCGTACACTAACACTATCCTAAACTAGGGACAATTTACATTTATACCAAGCCAATTAACCTGCAAACCTGTACGTCTTTAGAGTGTGGGAGGAAACCGAGGATCTCGGTCAAAACCCAAGCGGTCAAAGTTTAGCTGGTGACCAATTGATTGAAACAATTTACTAAGTGTTATCTCCATTTTGAGGGGTTGAGATGCCTCCCAGACACGTCATTCCTTCACTGCTGCCGGTTATTTACCTGTCGAGTTGCAGCGAGACCTTTGGCACGGAAACTCAGTCTGGGCTTCAGGTGAGTTAAGAAACGTTTCATTAACTAACTCCACCTCAGTTGTCCCATTGG